>NW_026613526.1:197500-208068 GCF_026213295.1 Gadus chalcogrammus
TTGACAAAAGAAGGCTATTAGGACGTGGTAGGTTCGGACCTTTCTTAGAAGGAATTTTTTGTAACTGGACCTTGTTCAATTTTAATTGAAGACCCCTGGCCTAGTGTGAGTGCAGGCCAGAGAACATTGGGGCCAGTTGAGGCAGTTAGGTGTGAAAACTGCCAACGGCGTTGGTGTGAGTGCACCCTAAGTAGCATAAAGTATGTAAATACATTCCACATCCCCTCCCTAAAGCAGTATATAATGTGGCGATTTGAAACAAAATGGTATAGTAACAAAATCCTACTGTATCTCTATAGTTAAATTAGTATTTTATTATGATCAGAGCAATTTATTCGAATTCAAAATAGTAAACCTGCTAGTTTGATAGTATCTAGAATAAAACTGGAAGCCAACCTGTCTGCACCATCCCCCCATTACGATACGAGACAAGAGCAACAACCCTCCCCCATCTCTCACTTCTCAGGGGCCACTCACACTAGGGCCGTTTGCCTGTTCCTTGCTGCAGGAAGATTCAGCAAGATTCCCCCCCTTCCCCCCGCTGGCCCGTGGTCACACTGCTCCCAAAGGCCGTGGCCTGGGCACGATTGCTCCTTCATACATACGTCATCACGTCGTAATACGATAAATACGTCATCACCAAGCGTGGTGTCCAGCTGCAACTGAGTGCTGTCGTTGGCCCAAATTTCAAGTAAACACTCAACTTCACTATCGCACCAACGTAAACCCACTCGTGAACCCCTTGCCGCCATTGTTTAAAATGATTGTTGTGGGGAAGAAGGGCATGGACCTATAAAGAAAGAAGAGTCTCGCAAGGACTACGTCATCCAGCTCACGTTGGTATGAACAAAGAAGAGCGCTTTTGGAATCTCAATTACGCATCATGCTTTAGCGCGTCACTTTATAGACCTAAGGCCTATAGATAGACTGTAAAAGTAGTCAGGAATCGAATATTTCCCTCGTAGTTTAGTTCTGCTCGTATAACATGAGGCCGACTATTTCGTAATTCTGTTGAATTGTTTAAGTTTTCAACAATATTTCGACATCGCAACAGACTGGCTGGGCTTATTATACGGAACATGCATTCAAATTTAGGCTACTACGAGATAATAACTACAATAGTCTACCGCAAATTCACGGTCATCCGAGGTCAGAAGGTTAACAGCCCTTTAACGCAAATCAGAGCAAGCATCAATATCAACATTTATTTTGCTGCATTTCAAAAACAAAGCCTTTCAGAAGCCTTTAACTTATCAGGCAAACTAACAATATCCTTAAGGGCAGAACATCAAAATAATAACTGGGTAGTTTTGCGCCAACAGGCAGGCTTAAAAGATTGACAAACATGAAAATAGATAGGCATGGGAAGAAGAGAGAGCATGAGAAGAAAATGTATTAATTCATTTACAGGAGTAATCGGCGGGGTTTGCTCTTGAAAATGTCAATGATTTCATCGAAGTCGAGAGTTACTGTAAGCTGTCTCTCAAATGTCAACAGACAGAGGGACTTAAGGCGAGTTGTAAGCATGGTGCTCCTATTTGCTGTTTTAATTCGGTTGACACTGGAAAAGACGCGTTCAACTAAACAGGATGTCATTGTGTAATCAGAGCTTGAAAGCATGGATATTCGGGAAAACGTCCTCATTGCATATGTCCATCACTTCAAGAATACTTTTGAGATGTTCTCCTCTTTTTTCCTTCTCTCTGAGTTGCACAAACACTCCGAGCTCCGACACTGATATGGTTATCTAGCGCTTTCCTGTATCATTGAGAGAGTTCGCTTTAGTAGCCAAAGTGGTGTCATTTATATCGAGGATGGGGACATCAGGATTGCTGCAGATGACATGAGCCCATAGGTGTCACTGTGGAATCGGTTGTTCAGTTCATTAAGCTGGCAGTCTATTAGCGCGTTGGAAATGTTGCGCAGGTCGCTGTCACTCCTCACTCTTGTCGATTTCCCCAACGTGCATGTGAAGATACTTCCCTCAAATCGGCCTGGGAGATTTCTTGAGCGGGAGGGCAAACTGGGTACATCCCAGTTGTTGACATCATGATACTCCATCATCTTATTTGTTGTTGCCAACATGTTTAAGAACGCACAGTCACCTGAGTGCATGTCTGTCAGTTCTTGTTTGAGGTTCTCGATCAAATCAATCGTGTCTGTCACTGATGTGGTGATGGACTGGAGGCTATTAGACGTGAAGTTAAAGGCTATATTGCCAATGCAAAAAAAGAACTTCACAAGGTCTGTCTTTTTATAATTACTATTCGTAGCGTTGATTAGCAGAGAAATAGTCTGCATAAGACGTTTACGTTGCTTAGCAACTGAATACGCTGGGGTTTATGAATACCTGACATGCGGAGTGATATCAAAGACGTGATTCAGAGGCAAAACACTTCCCTTGACGCTTTCATTCCACAGCATTGAAAAGAACCGTGCAATAAATTAAATATATAATATATATTATTTTATTTTTTATTTTTTTAAGAAAAGTTTTGGGTGGGCCTGTTGAACAGTGGGTGGGCCTGGGTCTGTCAGGCCCACCCATAACGCCGTGCCTGGTGTGAGTGCAGGCCAGAGAACAATGGGGCCAGTTGAGCAAGGTGTGAGTGCACCCTTAAGTAGCATAAAGTATGTAAATCCATTCCACATCCCCCCCTCCCTAAAAGCTGTATATAATGTGGTGAAGAAATGGTATAGTAACAAAATCCTACTGTATCTCTATAGTTAAATTAGTATTTTATTATGATCAGAGCAATTTATTAGAATTCAAAAGAATAATCCGCCTAGTTTGATAGAATCTAGAATAAAACTGGAAGCCGACCTGTCTGCAGTTGCATTGCCAGAGGCAAGTTAGCAACCTTGAAACTCACTGTAGAAAGGCCTAACGACCATCGTCAACTCAGGTAACCATCCCCCATCACGATACGAGACGAGAGCAACAACCCTCCCCCGCTCTAAGTTTCTCACTTCTCAGAGGCAGCACTCACCACAATTTAAGCTTAAAGTTAGGATCTGTGAAGCGCATGGTTGCTGGTCACTCAACTGTTCTTAAAAATATGTAGAGAGACATGAATGATTATTTAGCCATCCTCTAGCTGACTGGTCCTTTGCCTTCTGGGTAGCCCTTTATTTAATACAGTTTCATACTTGACAATGGTTAAGTAATCCATTAAAGCTGAGCCCTAAGATTCTGTTACAAAAACATAGTAACATTGAGTATATATAGTTATTTCCTCTTTCATAAAAGCAGGAGTGTGAATGTCGCTCCGTGCTATCTAAGAAGGGACTTGTGTCATTTTGTAATAGCCTATATAAATATATCATAATAACAATCTAAATATATCATATTCTGATTGTTATTATCTCTCTTAAGAACTATCCATTTTGCTTATTTATTATTTTACTCATCCATGTTGGAGTGTGAATGTCACTCTATGCTATCTAAGAGGGAACTTCTGTCATTATGCATCAGCCAACAGTGGACCCCTGTCATTCCATACAGTACAAGTGTGGACCATTTTCTGTGATGCTAATCAACAATTCAAATGGATTTCTTTAAAAATAGATTGGGGACTGAAGTACATTGTAAAATGGTAAATTAAGGCTAATTTGGGGATTGAACAATTTCAAAGATCTAGAGCCTTATATTGTATTTTAATTTTATTTGTTTATCATTTTTATTGATACAAATGAATAGATAGGTTTTTGTTAGACTATTCTGTTCCTAAAAACACACTAACAAATCAAGTTTGACAAATTATTATTACATTAGTTGAGATTACTATCTTCCCCTTACAGTATATATAGTTAATTCCTCTTTTCATAAAAGCAGGAGTGTGAATGTCGCTCCATGCTATCTAAGAAGGGACTTGTGTCATTTTGTCCTAGCCAACAGTGGACCCCTGTCATTAGAAAAACTTATGTTATGCAAATCAACAGATAAAATGCATTCCTTTAACCGTAGACTAAGCACACAAGTTTGTAGTTGTAAAGAAATAAAAACCTTATTAAGTTTAGAAATGTGGGTTCATGACAAGCCACAATAACAACATTGTTGGTGCAACTTTACTTGCAAAATAACACAATATATATGTATACATATATATTTGAATATATATATATATATCATATTTAGATTGTTATTACCTCTTAAGAACTATCCATTTAGCTTATTTATTTTTTTACTCATCCATGATGGAGTGTGAATGTCACTCTATGCTATCTAAGAGGGAACTTCTGTCATTATGTATCAGCCAACAGTGGACCCCTGTCATTCCATACAGTACAAGTGTGGACCATTTTCTGTGATGCAAATCAACAATTCAAATGCATTTCTTTAAAAATAGATTGGGGACTGAAGTACATTGTAAAATGGTAAATTAAGGCTAATTTGGGGATTGAACAATTTCAAAGGTCTAGACCCTTATATTGTATTTTAATTTTAATTTGTTTATCATTTTTATTGATACAAATTAATTGATAGGTTTTTGTTAGACTATTCTATTCCTAAACACACACTAACAACTCGAGTTTGACAAATTATTATTACATTAGTTGAGATTACTATCTATCCCTTATAGTATATATAGTTATTTCCTCTTTTCATAAAAGCATGAGTGTGAATGTCGCTCCATGCTATCTAAGAAGGGACTTGTGTCATTTTGTAATAGCTAACAGTGGACCCCTGTCATTAGAAAAAGTTATGTTATGCAAATCAACAGATAAAATGCATTCCTTGAACCGTAGACTAAGCACACAAGTTTGTAGTTGTAAAAAAATAAAAACCTTATTAAGTTTAGATATTTGTGTTCATGACAACATTGTTGGGGCAACTTTAATTGCAAAATAACACTATGTATATACATATACATATATATATCTTATTTTATTTAGATTGTTATTACCTCTTAAGAACTGTCCATTTTGCTTATTTATTATTTTACTCATCCATGATGGAGTGTGAATGTCACTCTATGCTATCTAAGAGGGAACTTCTGTCATTATGCATCAGCCAACAGTGGACCCCTGTCATTCCATACAGTACAAGTGTGGACCATTTTCTGTGATGCAAATCAACAATTCAAATGCATTTCTTTAAAAATAGATTGGGGACTGGAGTACATTGTAAAATGGTAAATTAAGGCTAATTTGGGGATTTAACTATTTCAAAGGTCTAGACCCTTATATTGTATTTGTTTATCATTTTAATTGATACAAATGAATAGATAGGTTTTTTGTTAGACAATTCCCTTCCTAAAAACACACTAACAATTCAAGTTTGACAAATTATTATTACATTAGTTGAGATTACTATCTTTCCCTTACAGTATATATAGTTATTACCTCTTTTCATAAAAGAAGGAGTGTGAATGTCGCTCCATGCTATCTAAGAAGGGACTTGTGTCATTTTGTAATAGCCAACAGTGTCATCCAAATTAAATGTATTATTATTATTATTATTAGTGGACCCCTGTCACTGCATACAAAAAAAGTCTGGAACTTTTAAAGCTGAGCCATTTTTGTGTGCATGTTTCAAGAGACTTTACTAAGTAGTCTGTTTAACAGCCCTCTACACTCTGACAGACGTGTGAACGACTGCAGGTCGTTCACACAATAGAGGAGTGTTTGAAGCGACGTGTGTGGATTGGTCGTTGAAAATCAAGCTCTGGCCAGCAGAGGCGCTATAGAGTATGGGCTAAACACTCACACACTTTCAGGTCCCCTCTTGGCAAAAGTTGTGAAAATGCGTCAAAATATTTTAGGCATGTTTTTAGGTTGATTTAAGGCATGACCAAAAGGGGACCTGAAAAATGTCCCCTCTTGGCTCGGAGGTCCCCTGTTGGTGAAGGTGTTACGACGCCAAAGTCCACTGTTGGATAGTTAGGCGAGTACACACACACACACACACACACACACACACACACACACACACACACACACACACACACACACACACACACACACACATTAACACACATCAGCTCAGCCACAATATATTAATTAATAGATACACCTCCACACACACATTAACACACATCAGCTCAGCCACAATATATTAATTAATATATACACCTCCACACACACATTAACACACATCAGCTCAGCCACAATATATTAATTAATATATACACCTCCACACACACACATTAACACACATCAGCTCAACCACAATATATTAATTAATATATACACCTCCACACACACATTAACACACATCAGCTCAGCCACAATATATTAATTAATATATACACCTCCACACACACATTACACACATCAGCTCAGCCACAATATATTAATTAATATATACACTTCCACACACACACACACACACACACATTAACACACATCAGCTCAGCCACAATATATTAATTAATATATACACCTCCACACACACATTAACACACATCAGCTCAGCCACAATATATTAATTAATATATACACCTCCACACACACACACACACATTAACACACATCAGCTCAGCCACAATATATTAATTAATATATACACCTCCACACACACATTAACACACATCAGCTCAACCACAATATATTAATATATATATACACCTCCGCACACACATTAACACACATCAGCTCAGCCACAATATATTAATTAATATATAGACCTCCACACACACATTAACACACATCAGCTCAGCCACAATATATTAATTAATATATACACCTCCAGACACACATTAACACACATCAGCTCAGCCACAATATATAAATTAATATATACACCTCCACACACACATTAACACACAACAGCTCACCCACAATATAATAATTAATATATACACCTCCACACACACACACATTAACACACATCAGCTCAGCCACAATATATTAATTAATATATACACCTCCACACACACATTAACACACATCAGCTCAGCCACAATATATTAATTAATATATACACCTCCACACACACATTAACACACATCATCTCAGCCACAATATATTAATTAATATATACACCTCCACACACACATTAACACACATCAGCTCAGCCACAATATATTAATTAATATATACACCTCCACACACACACATTAACACACATCAGCTCAGCCACAATATATTAATTAATATATACACCTCCACACACACATTAACACACATCATCTCAGCCACAATATATTAATTAATATATACACCTCCACACACACATTAACACACATCAGCTCAGCCACAATATATTAATTAATATATACACCTCCACACACACATTAACACACATCAGCTCAGCCACAATATATTAATTAATATATACACCTCCACACACACATTAACACACATCAGCTCAGCCACAATATATTAATTAATATATACACCTCCACACACACATTAACACACATCAGCTCAGCCACAATATATTAATTAATATATACACCTCCACACACACATTAACACACATCAGCTCAGCCACAATATATTAATTAATTTATACACCTCCACACACACATTAACACACATCAGCTCAGCCACAATATATTAATATATATATACACCTCCGCACACACATTAACACACATCAGCTCAGCCACAATATATTAATTAATATATACACCTCCAGACACACATTAACACACATCAGCTCAGTCACAATATATAAATTAATATATACACCTCCACACACACATTAACACACAACAGCTCACCCACAATATAATAATTAATATATACACCTCCACACACACATTAACACACATCAGCTCAGCCACAATATATTAATTAATATATACACCTCCACACACACATTAACACACATCAGCTCAGCCACACTATATTAATTAATATATACACCTCCACACACACATTAACACATATCATCTCAGCCACAATATATTAATTAATATATACACCTCCACACACACATTAACACACATCAGCTCAGCCACAATATATTAATTAATATATACACCTCCACACACACACACACACACACACACACACACACACACACACACACACACACACACACACACACACACACACACACACACATTAACACACATCAGCTCAGCCACAATATATTAATTAATAGATACACCTCCACACACACATTAACACACATCAGCTCAGCCACAATATATTAATTCATATATACACCTCCACACACACATTAACACACATCAGCTCAGCCACAATATATTAATTAATATATACACCTCCACACACACACATTAACACACATCAGCTCAGCCACAATATATTAATTAATATATACACCTCCACACACACATTAACACACATCAGCTCAGCCACAATATATTAATTAATATATACACCTCCACACACACATTAACACACATCAGCTCAGCCACAATATATTAATTAATATATACACTTCCACACACACACACACACATTAACACACATCAGCTCAGCCACAATATATTAATTAATATATACACCTCCACACACACATTAACACACATCAGCTCAGCCACAATATATTAATTAATATATACACCTCCACGCACACACACACATTAACACACATCAGCTCAGGCACAATATATTAATTAATATATACACCTCCACACACACATTAACACACATCAGCTCAGCCACAATATATTAATTAATATATACACCTCCACACACACATTAACACACATCAGCTCAGCCACAATATATTAATTAATATATACACCTCCACACACACACATTAACACACATCAGCTCAGCCACAATATATTAATTAATATATACACCTCCACACACACATTAACACACATCAGCTCAACCACAATATATTAATATATATATACACCTCCGCACACACATTAACACACATCAGCTCAGCCACAATATATTAATTAATATATACACCTCCAGACACACATTAACACACATCAGCTCAGCCACAATATATAAATTAATATATACACCTCCACACACACATTAACACACAACAGCTCACCCACAATATAATAATTAATATATACACCTCCACACACACACATTAACACACATCAGCTCAGCCACAATATATTAATTAATATATACACCTCCACACACACACATTAACACACATCAGCTCAGCCACAATATATTAATTAATTTATACACCTCCACACACACATTAACACACATCAGCTCAGCCACAATATATTAATATATATATACACCTCCGCACACACATTAACACACATCAGCTCAGCCACAATATATTAATTAATATATACACCTCCAGACACACATTAACACACATCAGCTCAGTCACAATATATAAATTAATCTATACACCTCCACACACACATTAACACACAACAGCTCACCCACAATATAATAATTAATATATACACCTCCACACACACATTAACACACATCAGCTCAGCCACAATATATTAATTAATATATACACCTCCACACACACATTAACACACATCAGCTCAGCCACAATATATTAATTAATATATACACCTCCACACACACATTAACACATATCATCTCAGCCACAATATATTAATTAATATATACACCTCCACACACACATTAACACACATCAGCTCAGCCACAATATATTAATTAATATATACACCTCCACACCACACACACACCACACACACACACACACACACACACACACACACACACACACACACACACACACACACACACATTAACACACATCAGCTCAGCCACAATATATTAATTAATAGATACACCTCCACACACACATTAACACACATCAGCTCAGCCACAATATATTAATTTATATATACACCTCCCCACACACATTAACACACATCAGCTCAGCCACAATATATTAATTAATATATACACCTCCACACACACACACATCAGCTCAGCCACAATATATTAATTAATATATACACCTCCACACACACATTACACACATCAGCTCAGCCACAATATATTAATTAATATATACACCATCCACACACACATTAACACACATCAGCTCAGCCACAATATATTAATTAATATATACACTTCCACACACACACACACACATTAACACACATCAGCTCAGCCACAATATATTAATTAATATATACACCTCCACACACACTAAACACACATCAGTCAGCCACAAATATTAATTAATATATACACCGTCCACACACACACATTAACACACTAGCTCAGCCACATAGAAAAAAAAATTATTATATATACAACCTCCACAACACCATTACACCACATCCGCTCACCACAATAGATTAATATATATATCACCTCCCGCACAACTACACACATCAGCTCACCCACAAGATTTATTAATTTATACCCTCCACACACACATTAACACACATCGCTCAGCCAACAATATATAATATAATATAATAACCTCCCCACACATTAACACACTTCATCTCAGCCACATATATAATTAATATATACACATCCACACACACACATTAACACACATCAGCTCAAGCCACAATATTTAATTAATATATAACCCTCCACACACACAATACACACATCAGCGCGCCACAATATATAATTAATATATACACATCCACATCACACATTACACACATCAGCTCAGCCACAATATATTAAATATAATATATACACCT
>NW_026613527.1:0-217045 GCF_026213295.1 Gadus chalcogrammus
TGTTTCTCTGCATCATCAATAATTTATATAAACAATATTCTCAGCCCTCACATGACACATCGTGGACACGCTCAGTTCCGAGCAAATTCTTTGTATTGCACTTCGGTTTTTTGTATAACGTCGGTGATGCGTAGCATGTGTCCAAGGAAACTGTCTGTCGGGCTGTCCGAAATGTGACACTTGCACTGAAACGGCTACTATGCACGTTTGTAGTGTTCCCAAGTAACAGACCCACCAGACTTCTCAAAGAAGAGTTCCACAGAATTGCAGGTATCAGTCTAAGCAGTAATTCATTTATGTCATAAAGCTTTGAGACTTGAAGCACTAATCAGTCAATTTGATATATTTTAGGGTTTCCAGGTGTGATTGGCTGCATAGGTGGCACTCACATTCCTATCATAGCTCCTTCAATAAATGAAGGAGATTATGTGAATAGTAAATCTGTCCACAGCATTAATGTACAGGTAGGCCTAAATAGTAGCCTTTAACATTCCAAATGAAATATGCTTCACTATACAGCTAATTACTGTTCTCCACTGTGAAGATCATATGTGACGCAGCCCACATGGTAAATAATGTGGAAGCGAAGTGGCCTGGGTCTGTGTATCACGAATGTTTCGTGAGTCTACACTGAGTGCCAGATTTGCCCGTGGTGAGTTTATATATATAGTTTATATATCCAGTATATAGTTATATCCTATGATCAATATTTTGTTTCCTCCTATTACAACTGAAACAATAAAGTGTATCTTGTATTATCATAGGAGAGTTTGATGGTTATCTCGGAGACAGAGAGTACCCCTGCCAGCGCTATCTGCTGACCCCTTACCCTGACCCTGACCCTTGCCCACAGCAACACTACAACTTGGCTCACTGCAGGACACGAGCCAGAGTGGAGATGACCATCAGCATACTCAAGGCCCGGTTCCAGTGCCTTCGTAGGCTCAGGGTCACCCCGGAAAGGGCTTGTGACATTATAGTGGCATGTTTGGTTCTCCACAACATTGCCACTATTAGAGGAGAACAATGTCCTACTCTTTCCCCCAATTATCCAGATAATAATCCTGACCCCCCTGCTGATGCACGAGATGGAAGAGCTGTTAGAGACATGATATGCTTCAATCATTTCTAACTGACTCTGCCTTTTTTCTGTTGGCTATAATGGAGGTCAAATTTTAAGATAACCAGAAAACACAAATTTGGAGACTTGTATGTATAAAAGGCATTTAGGTGTTGCTTTCATATTGACAATTTTAAATACTGGCAGTGTTGGGATTTTTCTTTGTTTAGCAGATTTCCCTAATTACTTAAATATATCTATCACATGTTGAATGCGGCCACTAAATGCTGTTTAATGAGGGCAGGCTAAACAACATCACAATTGCTTGTACTTAAATTATACCTTATCTGTTTGAACTACATTTTTATATTTAATTTTTAGTTGCAGCCAAGTCCGTTTGGGGCCTGTTGGGTTGCACCTGTGCGCACAAACACACATATGGAATATAATTGTTGAATAAGTGGAACATTCAAGAGAAAACATTTTTTTTTTCTCAAATACTCTGACTCAGTCAGCTATTTTTTTCCACGCAAGCTCCCGCTTTTTGGCTGCTGCCATAGTATTGCTTATTAGTAAAAAGATATGCTCGCTTTCTGCATATGCAGTCATTAAGATTTGCAACTCCGCTGGGGAGAAGTAGGAGGATCGAGGCTTGTTAGTACTTGTTGCCATGGTGATTCATGTTATCTGTGTTCCATTGATGAGGGCTTTTTATATCCTCATGCACGAGCTTCACTCAGAGTTACCTTGACTCAGAGTTGATTGAACTAAGCGTTATCACCTGTTCTGAAACCGAAAATTCAGAGTTTTACAGCTCAGAGTTGGTCAACCTAGAGTTAAGGTTTTAACTTCGAGTTTGTTGAACCTGCTTTCTGAAACGGGCCCCAGGTGTGCTGTGATTAGCCGTTGCAAGCCGTTTTGTAAATCTGCCCCATATGACATCATATGGGGCAGGAAGTGGGCGTGCGTCCACCTAGATGTGTGCTGGATAAATCAGTCCACCAGCCTACCCAGTGGACTGAAGCAAATGTTGCTCATCTATCCGTCACACATCTAGGTGGACACGCACACCTAATGGGCTGATTTCCAAAACGGCTTGTAACGGCTAATCACACCACACCTGGTAGCATGTCATGGCACCTTTTACTAACTCTTACTTCTGTCAACAGGCAGGGGTGTGTTTGCTCTGTCCCCTTTTGAAAAGGGGGATTTTGTAGTTGAATACAGAGGAGAAATTATTGACTTTAAGGAATCAGAGAGAAGGAGGAGGATTTATCATTCCAAATGCTTGGTGTTCGTGTTTGACTTCATGTGGCATGGCAAAAAATGGTGGTAAGCATTTACTGTATGGTGGCTGGTAGCTTGCAATGTTCAGTACATAATCTTGGCCCAATTGTCCTGCTTGACTAAGCCATTAGCGTGATTTTTTTTTGTCTCCTTTGAAGCATTGATGCTGCGTTGGAAGATGACTCATTTGGAAGACTGGTCAATGATGATCATGTCCATCCTACCAGCAGGATGAAAATAATTTTAGTTGGTGGAAAACCACACCTCTGTCTGTTTGCTGCGAGAGACATAAACAGAGGAGAGGAAATAACATATGACTATGGAGATAGCAGTTGGCCATGGAGAGAAAAGGTTTGTCAGTGACTATATGCCTCTGTATAGTATGCTTTATCTATTATATACCTCAACATCTTTTGACTAACTGCTGCCCTTTTGACCAGGTGACCCTTGTAAAGGAAGGTTTAGATGTTAACCTTTTTTCTGGGTTAAAGGAAGGTGAAAAAAGAGACAAGGCATTCTGTTCAAGCAAACACAATAATAAATCTGATCACTAGCATAGTTGTGATTACCATGATATTCACATTGTGGAAAGGAAGCCATTTTATATATTTATATATAAGCCATCAATCGGTTGGTGATTACTCAATGTGCTTGACTGATGATTGCTAAAATTAGTTGCTGACTGGCCGTTGGTCTCATACCAGTAGAAGACGCATGCAACTGTATAGCTGTTGTGTAGACTATATGCTTGTAATCAAAATAGTGACTGCTACACAGAAAAATTCTGAATAACTTATTCAAATTCATATTTTAGGGTGGTGGCGGCGATTCTCATGACATATCCGTGGACAATGGTATCTTGCCATGCAGCTCCAACCCAGTGATGCAAGAAGAAGAGGTTTCACCCTCCAGCTTGCAGGTAAAGGATTGTGGATGGATGGATTGTGTTTTAGATACTTGTCAATGTGTTTGTGATAAGGAGCCATGCAAACATACACACTTACTAGGTGTAATGAGGTTCAAGTCCATGTCATAGAGTTTTGCCATTTGTGAGGATTCGTGTGCTTAGATACGGTTCTTGCTTATACACACTGGCTTGAAATGGCATGCTAGATACTAGAATACGTACTGACCCAGGATCAGGATTTTACTGAGAACCAATCAGCACAGCCTGTTGTTGAGAGAGGAGGGAGTTACAAAAATATCAGACCAACCTGGCGGACATTTTGATGATGGAAACAGAATATCATATGCTTGTTTTAAAAGCTCTGCCCATGGGATAACAGTAGGATCTTCTGACAGAAACCCCAAAGCTCAGGGTAGGGTTGGCTGAGAAAGCCATGCAGAAACACATCAAGCCTGGTTTCGATGGGCCGGAAGGACAAAAACTTCTCACTTTTAGCCTCGACAGACATGAAGTTCCCAAACTGTTGGATAATCACATCACCTGTAATAAAACAGATGAAAGGAAATATGTGAAATCTTATTTAGATGATTAATTATGATATGCAGATGGTCTTATGTCCAATTGTTCCTTATAATCAGGAACAACATTAAAACTATTCTATGAACTATTCATACCAGCAGCGACACCTCTGGACAACTGCTTGTCTTGCAGGAATTTCTGCACTACACTCCTCATTCTTCCCTGGCACCAGTCCGGGTCGGAGTACATGGCTGTGGGGTCCAGGCATGCCACCTGTCTCACAATAGGGTACTTCAGGGGGCTCTTGTCCTGGACTTTCTTTAGGATATTTGACATACCCTTCACGCAGTCCTTCCTAAACTCTAGGGCAGTGAGCTCTCCTATGCTGTTCTTTCTCTGGAGGTCCTGACAGATGGGTAATGTGTTGTAAATACAGCTGAATGGCCTAACACAGCATTCTCTCCTGCCTGGTGGATATGGAGCATCATTTGATAGAAAGTAAGTAATAAGTAATACATCTAAATTACCTTCAGGGCTGCCTCTGCACCCAAGCCTATGTCAGCTTCCTTCAAGTTGACCCAGATCTTTTGGTCAGCCACATCCAGCCTCACCAGCTGCACTGGAGTGATGTTTTGGAGATGCTCCCTCTTGACAAAACGCCTAAGCATACTCTGAAAGGGTAATAGGAATTGTTACATAGAGGGGTAGGTACCTTGATAACCACATTAACCATGATAAACATTTCTATATTAGTTATTTAAAATAATCTCTTAACATCACCATAAGAAAGTATAAATAATGATGAGTGACCTTTACTGAGCAAAAACATAATCTTTCAGTCATTTTATGTTTTGATTAGGGACGAGTTTCATGAATCAAGCTACCAAACAGCGTCTCCCATTTTTGCCTACTACACGCATGCCCGCACACATACAGTATGCCCCACACACGCTCAACTTGTTTTTCTTTTCTTCTTGATTCTTCATTATTAATTTGATTACCTGGAACAACTCCACCAAGTCCTTGCAAAGGAATGGCATGACTGGTGCGTCAGTCTGATACTTCGTCAGAAAGGGAGTGAACGTCCTTGAGATGGCCATGAAGAATTGTAGCTTAGGCAAGATGAGTGGATCTTGCTTGGCTGCTTCTATGGTGTCAAATGAGGCTGTTCCAGGGTTTGGAACCTTCTTTGTCCGCACTGCATCCACGTATGTCACCAGTGAAGGCCATACCTTTAATATTTCATCATGTATGTGTTTATTATTTCATCATGCACGTCTATTTTATCGTATTGTGCAGCACCTTGTAATTTTGTTAGAGTGCTATAATATAAATAACGTTTAATTACTATTACCTCTATGGCCCTTTCTACAACTGGCAGGTTTTCAATCCACCGATGCCCACAGAATGGTAGCGGGAAGACTGAGGATTTGGTGAGGGCAATGAAGTCATCCCTCCTTGCTGGTGTGTTATGAAAAAGGTAGTGCATCCCCCTCAACACCTTGGTGGAAGAGAGCGGAATGATGAGTTAACCGTCATCTCTGATGGAGAATGACTTTTACCCACCCATGCACACACTGATAGCACTGGTGGGACTTCTTCACTAAAATTGTTTAAAGGAGCAATATATTGCAGGCCCATTCCCCCTGTCATATCAGACTGTAAAACCAGCACCGCCCATTAGACCACACAGTGACAGTGATATCTTTTTCTCACAGGGGCAACTTGAGTCAAGGAGACAAATGGGCTGTTGCCCGGGTAACCAAAGCAACATCCTGAGCAAATCCCGAGACTGACGGTTAATGTACATTATGTGTAAATGGTAATAAACATCTGTAATAACATTAAATCAAATTCAAGCTCTATTTATATTCTTTCTATTGTCCATGTGTGAAACTAATTTCCCTAGTGAAACTAATGAAAGATTTCTCTTAGTTATAATTATCTTACCTTCTCCAGTTGCCACATAGAGAATCCACATTTGAATGCGTTATGTAGGGTGTGGAGGCCACAGCTACCCACATTCACCAGCTGGACACCACCATACTGCTCAGCGTGCTCTTGCTGTAGAAGCTCAAAGAATTTCCAATTTACATTGGGTCCATCCATGGAGATGGACACCATGTTCCTCAGATTCAGCTCCTTCACACACTCCTGAGAAAGAAGTTGATTATGATTATAATGACATGATTGCCAATGGTTCAGTTTAATTTATTTCATCCTCAGTTAACATTAACTCTCTCCCTCTTCCATCCATCCACTCCCTCTCCCTTCTCTTATGTCCCCATCTCTGTTAGTCTAAAAAAATAATGGGGTAGGAATTACTAGCCTACACAGCATGAATACACACACATGTATGAACTTAACTCCTTTACTCACACACACACACACATGTATAAACACACAAACATAACACTCAAAGCTGCAAGCTTTTTATATTCATCATACAGCCACATTATACCTTTTAATATGTAATTGCATTACACATATACAAGCACACACATGCCGACACACACACAAACACAGACACATGCACACATAATTATATATACGGCCCCCAAGCACACGCACACACACACGCACACACATGTCATCATTCCCTATTTTAGGCCGACCATTATACTGAATAGGCCTGCATAATGAAATTGCCCAAATGCATATAAAGTTCACAATTAATCATTGAAAAAAATTTATATTACTTACTTTGAAGTGGTGCAGTAAATCTCGGGCTGTTGCGTGTCCCATGAATTGTGAGCCCAAGTACCGGGAATGCACTTGATCTCCGACCCAATATCGGACGTGCACGTCAAGTTGTTTGCTCTTAGTGGCGTGGTTCAACGTCTCATCAAACATCAACACAAAATCAGCCTTGTTGACGCTGCAGATTAGCTCGTTGCGGATGAACGGCGCTAGTCCGAAGCGAGTTATATACGCCGTTTTGTCCTTTCCGGCCGTAAAGGTGCTCGCGATTTGAGAGTCGGGGAACATCATACCGAAGAGCTCTCCTATCCCCTCATTTGAGTTGTAGGACTGGTGCTTGACCACTGTGTTCAAAATCCACAACACCTCCGCTTTCAGCGTTGGTGTCGCACCAAATGCTACCCTCAGGTCAGTGCTAGCAGCGCGGACCGTCTGCGGCGGTGGCGCCGGGGCAGAGATGCAAAATGTAGAAATTGCTGGGGTCTGTGTGTGGCTCCTGGCAGAGGTTTTGTGTTTTTGGCTCTGCATATGGCTGAGGACAGCCTTAATCCCCATGGTGCCGAGCTTAAATGTACTTTTGCACAGAATGCATCTGGCCTCTTCTGGGTTGGCAACAGACGCTAGCCAACCTCTGAAACGGACGTCTTGCAGCCAACTGACGTTGAACTTGCATTTCCCCATTGTTGCAGACTAGCTAGCAAGCGCGCAGACATCCGTATATATATGCAGCTAGCAAGAAAGTAGCCTCTCTACATCTCCTTCCCGAAAAGTCCCGCGAGAAAATTTAAAAATAAAATAGTCCTGCCCCGACAAATTTAAGACCTCCGAGTTATTTATTTAAGACCAGCGTATGACATTTTTGACGAATTTAAGACTTTTTAAGGCCTTAAATTTAGAAAAATGAATTTAAGACTTTTTAAGACTTTTAAGACCTCCGCGGACACCCTGTCCTTTTACAGAGTGTCCAAACACACGCACACACACATGAGGGGGCGGATGGGGGGGTGAGGGTGAGGGACAGCATACGTTACACACACATGCGCCCGCACACCATCTCCTCATTGAGCCCACTTGGTTCACCTGGAGACCACTGGCCTTCAGAGCGCCACGCCCAATTACCAATTGGTCTCACTCACTGCTCTCCTGGTCAGACTCAACGGGCAAAGCCCTTGACTCATGTGTGAGGGCATAGAGAGGCCTCAGGTGAGCTCTGCTGGGTTGTAGAGGAGCTGCTCTGGCCTGATCAGGATCGGAGGGGGGGTACAGACTGAGTTACATGTGTGGGATGGCTCAGCGGGCTGGGTGGGTCTATGTTTTCTCAGATAGTCCAGATGGCACTGCCATTGGTCCTTTTTGTTGTCATGCTCTATGACCTATGTGGTCATCAAGTTATCTCCCTGGTGTTTCACCGGATGACCGCCCCCCAAACGACCCCCCCGGGGACTGCCCCGATCTTGTTGCCCCCCCTCAGGGTAGCTGTGTTAGAGAGCCCCCCCCCGTCGTAAGGTCTGGGGCCCCAAACTTCCCCCCCGTTTCTAAGGCTAAGCCTTCCTCTGGGCCCTTTAGTGTTGTTCAGACCAACAGAATCACTTTTCTGCTGGGGACGGTGAGAGCTGTCAGAGGAAGGTGGAGCTTCACTGCCCAGCAGAGGGCGCTGTCTGGACCGTCCATTCCTTTATTTTACAATTTAAATCGGTTTTGGTTTAATCATGAGTACAGACCTGCAAACTCCTCAGAGGAAAAAAGGTGACAGTGTCACGGGGGGATTTTTTTTTATTGTAATATACAAATGACACTACTCTAAGCGTGACTTAACAAAACTCTTTATCAAAAATCAATGTCAAAACATCCTTAAGGCTTATAAAAAATATTTTATTTACAACTGTCACCATTTTTTTTTTTGTCTCTTATTATTGGAGAGACAAAAAAAAAATATTATTCTGTGAAGTTGATGAATTGTCACTTTTAGGTTTTCTACCCAGTTACCAAAAAAAGAAACATTTGGAATAGTATGCGCTGTGGCAAGCACATGGTTTGCATGTGTTACTTCGAAGGCAAAAAAAATCTAAAATACAAGAAAACACAAAAACCTACATTCCACCAGTGGGGTACGTATGGCCCCTGACTCTCTTGAGGAGGTAGGTACCTCCAGGTACCACCTCCATGCCAGGGCGCCCTGAATTTATGTTTATTAACAGCTCCTCCACCGGGGTCAAGACAATTTGAGGGCCAGATCCAGTCTGCCGACTGTCGGCCTATTCACGATTTGCTTAAAAAAATGGCAAATTTAAATTTATACCAATACGATGGTGGCAAAAGCTTACCAGTTTTTATGTTTTTTATACTTAATTTCTATACTTGATCCGCTGACCGCTTGGAAGCCATCGGAGTACATATTTTTTTAGAAGAAAGGGGTTATGTGGTAGGATCTTTAAGAATGCTTAACTGGGATATTTATATATTCATGGCTCAAATATTAAGGATCATGCTTTTGAGGTGTAACTAACGCATTTACGCGGTCAGCGTTCCGCTGCCAGGCTTTGGTTCTCCGCGTTGCAGAGGCTTTAGCGTTCCCTTTTCTTGTGATAATGTCCTTCTCCTCGTCATAGCTCTCCAGGAGAACCTGAAGTTCCATTTCATTGAAATAAGCGGCCCGTTTCGCCATTTCGAACAGGGTTTCCATGATCCATACATCACGTCTTTTTAGGTTTGGCGGTGACGCGCACAACCCTGTGTTAACCAACCCCGAGTTGATTGAACTAATGCATAACCGCTGCTGTGGAACCGAAAACTCTGGGTTAGTCGGCACAGGGTAAATCAACCTAGAGTTCAGCGTTAACTCAGTGTTTGTTAAACCTCCGTTCGTGGAACACCCCTCTGGACGAGGGTTTCGCAAGCTCTCTTGCGTTGTTTGGCGCGCATGAGCGGTAGGCGACCGTCTCATCCAATGGCGAGCTCAGTTGGCGCTGTGTGCTTCAAGATTCCGATAGGCCCAGAGAAATGTCAATTATAAGAAAGATTCTGAAGCAAGTGCTGAGATTCCGATTGGCCCAGAGAAATGTCAATTATAAGAACGATCCAATAATTTTTCGCAATTCTGGACCCCCCCCCCCCCCAAAAACAAAACTCTCCGGTTCTACACGATTCACGTGAATGACCATATTGACCAAGAAAACGGCGATTGTCGCCGAAAAGCGACAAGTTTGCAGCTCTGTGGTTTAATCATGAGTAACCTAATGAGTTTTTTATTTTTTAATTAGCCTACATCTGGTTTACATGTCGATGATGAGTATACTTTTTTTATGTTTACTATTGCCTTTTATGCTTCATTTTGTTTTGCCCCCCCCTGGGGCGCCACGGTAACGTGGGCGCGTCACTTCCTGTTCGCCTTCAACGCCTCCAGGACCTAGCCCCCCCCCCCCCTCCTCTCCAGGACCTACCCTGACCAGACACAGGGGGGTTAGGTAGTCTTCATCTGGGGGGAGGTACCAGGAACAGATACAGGGGGGTTAAATAGTCTTCATCTGGGGGGGAGGTACCAGGACCAGATACAGGGGGGTTAGATGGTCTTCATCTGGGGGGAGGTACCAGGACCAGATACAGGGGGGTTAGATAGTCTTCATCTGGGGGGAGGTACCAGGACCAGATACAGGGGGGTTAGATAGTCTTCATCAGGGGGTTGGGGTCCGACCCGGGGCGTGTGTGCAGTGGGAGCCCCCCCCAGAAGGTGCAGGCTCTGGGCTGGTACCTGGAGGAGCCCCAGCTGGCCCAGGTCTCCACCAACCTGCTGGACTCCCAGGTCACGGCCCTCCACCCCTTCTACGAGGCCGTCTGCAGCCGCGCTCAGGTCAGGGCTCATCCTGGGTTTGTGCTGCCATGTTCCAGTACTGTGAGCACTGCACAGCGCCACTGCACTGTGTGGTAGTGTTAAGTACTGCACAGCGCCACTGCACTGTGTGGTAGTGTTGAGTACTGCACAGCGCCACTGCATTGTGTGGTAGTGTTGAGTACTGCACAGCGCCACTGCACTGTGTAGTCCAGTGTTGTGTACTGAACAGGCGGGATCTGTATGAGCGGTCAATCCTAAGGAGAGAGTCATTGAGTAGGTTATAGTGCGCACACACACACACACACTAAAGCCTACTCTTGACACACACACACACACACACACTCACATAGACACACACATACGCACACACACACACACACACTAAAGCCTTTCCTTGACACACACACACACACACACTAAAGCCTACTCTTGACACACACACACACACTAAAGCGTACCCCCCTAAAGGGATCCTGCACATGCGTGACCCGGGGATGCACATGCGTGACCCGTGTGTGTGTGCACACACACACACACACACAAATGCTGTGTTTGTGTGCGTAGAAGCTTATTTCAAACATTCCCCCCCCCGTTATGGGATGTTAAAGTGGCCTTTAAATGGAGCCGGAAACTAAAAGGCACACTCCTTAAATGTCTTGCACACACACAGTCATAAACACATGCTCTAACGCACATGCATGCACGCACACACAAAGAAGCACACACATTTGATGAATTATTTACACTGCAGATTCTCTGACTGGTCTTTGAAAGGATAACATCGTTATGACATAATCAATGCTGAATGTGTACAATGTCAATGTGTCTATGAGCTCAGCTAATACTCATAATGCAGACCACCACAACAAAAAGCCTCGTGGTGGTTTGAATATTGTGCAATGGTTCAATGTAAGTACACCCCAGTGCTGGCACTTCTCAACAGGAACACTGTTTGTGTGTGTGTGTGTGTGTGTGTGTGTGTGTGTGTGTGTGTGTGTGTGTGTGTGTTTGTGTGTGTGTGTGTGTGTGTGTGTGTGTGTGTGTGTGTCCAACCCCCCACACAGGCTGTCCCTCTCAGAAAAGGTGGACCTGAAGTAGTTACGCCTCTTCACGGTCCCTCCGGACAGAGGCTCTGTCATGACCTCGCCCGTCAGCTCCTCCACGTCCAGAGACAGGGGTGTGTGTGTGTGTGTGTGTGTGTGTGTGTGTGTGTGTGTGTGTGTGTGTGTGTGTGTGTGTGTGTGTGTGTGTGTGTGTGTGTGTGTGTGTGTGTGTGTGTGTGGAGGCGTCAGGCGGAACCTGCCTGGGAAGTATCCTTTCAGAGGCCATAAAAGTATTGGGGAAAGGCTCCTAATGGGAGGGAGGTGTGGGAGGGAGGGGAGAATAAAGAATGTGCTGCTTTAATTGTAACTTCAACACTCTGTACAACAGTTAACATAAAGGTTCACACACAGCATCAGCGCTAGAATGACGAGCTTCCTACTGAGCCTCGTGGAGACACAGAGCCAGGCTAGCATGGTTAGGGATGAGCATTACGCTAAACGGGAGGGAGGGAGGGGAGGGAGGGAGGGAGGGGGGAGGGAACACGCAGCATCAGCGCTAGACCTCGAGCTTCGCCACTGCTGCACACCTGGTCTGGGTCTGATTGGACTTTGGAATTAGTGTGGAACGGTGGGTCTAGGGCGGGCTATGTTCTCACCTTTCTCCTTTGTAAAGCGCATTGTATTGCCTTTGGGCTGATATGAAGTTAACTGCGCTCATTCGTTTTGCCGCGGCCCTCCAAACAATTAATTTTGTTCCCACATTCGTCCAATCCACTCCAATAGTGGTCCTGCATTGAGTTTGAATCCAACTCTAACGAATAAATGGTCCAGTTTTAAGTTTCACAGAATATTAATACATTCCCAGGGCATGTTAGATAAGTGCACGCCCAGCCACTCGTAACACAACGTCAGGCAGCTTGTCTACAGCACAGTTCAATACATAAATGTGTTATTCCATTCTCTATGAGGTCCCCATTGCAGGTCTCCCAACCTGAACCATACCTTGATCTGCAGGTGTTATGAAGAGCGCTGACTAAATGGCCTACCGTTGGAGGCGGACCTCTTCCCCTTGCGGGCCAGGGTGAGCTGGACCTGCTGCTGGACCCGGACGCTCCGGTCGACGGAGTGGAACCTGGCCGGGCTCAGGAGGCTGTGCTCGGCCGGCAGGGCCAGCCTGCTGTCGTCCAGGACCTGAGGGGGGGAGAACGGACTTGAAGCAACCCTCCTCCCCCATCCCGGATCCTTCCGGTGTCGGTCCACGACGGCTGGTCGTCTCCCCCTGTTGTGAGGGCATCACTTCTCCGGTATCGGTTACTTATTGTCGTCCGCCTGTGTGTGTTTTATGGGACAGACCCGGTGCGCGGTCCCAGTGAAGTGCGCCAGGACGGTGTAAAGTTGCTATGCTTTGTTTCAGGGCGTCATCCCGATGGTAACCTTTCTTTCTGTTTTCTTCTTTAAGGCGAACAATTTGTCTGTCTTTTGTTTAATTGTGTTTGGAACTTCGTCATCAAGGAATAATCCTTATATTCGTTTTAACGAGCTGTAGTGGACGACACGTGACCCTAGGGGGCAGTAAGGAAGCATACAAGTCATTCTTTGAACTTTCATGTGTCATTAAAACTACATTTAGATTAACATCAGACTAGCTCTTAGAAATCATACGTTTTACACATACACACAACCCTACATCTGTGTGAACTACATCCTGAGGAACCGACAAAAACGGGGGGCACGTATCGACGTCTGATGTCGCAAAAGTGTTGGTGATGAAATGGCCTGTGATGGATGAGCGGTTTATCACAGCCGGTGTTAAAATAAGGGCCCCTCTTTTGATGAGATAGAGCTGAACATCAAAGTCATGCAGCTATTAGTTCATAATAATAAAGAATATTCCATATAATGGTTATGGATTTATTTGATTTGTCAAATAAGGTTTAAACGACAGGATATGCAAATTTTTAGGTTTGCCACCAAACCAACTGACTTTTTTTGCACAAGAGTGTTTTCATTTCGTTGATTGCAGTAACATCTGTAGTCTCTCTCCCTCTCTCTCCCACACGTACAAAATTAACGGGGTCACACTTATTTTTCCTTCCTATAAATCAGATTCCAGTATTACAAACAGATTCCAACAAGTTTTGGGTAACATTTTGTTCCATGTGCCACTGTTGATAAATTCGCCATAATAATGCCATAAGTTCACGATGCTCACGTAGCTGCCACGGCTATCGCCATCCGGCTTAAACCCCGCCCTACTATAAGGGTACTGTTGGCGGTGCAAACACGAGCCGTAACTGAGCTGGGCTATACGGCGCCCTCACCACTGGGCTGAGGCGTGCTGGGTCCGGAGCGTACACGCCGGTGGAACAGCGATGGAGCCGTAGTCGGGTTAATACAGGAGTGAATGGGCTGCTGGAGCACCCGCTCTGAACGTCAAACATCACCGGGGATGGCATTACATTGTAGAGAATGGAACCCCCTCTCCGTCTGCAGACAACGCCAAAGGGTCCTTTTCCCGTCGGCGACCGACACCAAAGTGCCCTTGCCAATTGTGGGTATTTGACGGAGTGAGACTGTGTTGCTTAAACAAAGCTCACAGTGGCTACATTTAAAGATTCCCCCCATGTGTGTGAGTACTGTGACTTTGTCTGGTCAGCTCTTCTCTCCTCTCCATCCTCTCCTCGCTCTTCTCCTCCCATCTCCTCTCCTCGCTCTTCTCCTCCCCTCCCTCTTATCTCTGCTCTCCTCTCTAGCCCATCTAGGATTGTGTTCATTATTGTCGTACATGAAACACTACGTGTGTCCACATGTCAAAGGTCACCCCATTTAGATGTGTGAATCTAAAATAGATGTAGTACAGCTGAACCCCCACTGGGGGAGTTCCGCTGTAGTGAATCAATATGGTGACGGTGACGCTCCCGCTCGTGCGGAGTCCTCCTCCCCATAAGCCACGCCCACTGACTGCCTGGACGGCGCGAGGAGAGGGAGAGACCCCGACGCTGTTGGCACGAGAGCCGTGGACCGCGATTATACGTTGATATGGGTTTCACCTTCTCCCTGGTGGTCTGAATAAGTCGCCAAGTGTGTCGCTAGTCGCCTTTCAGAAATAAAGGCGCAAGGAGAGTCATGATCAGGGGGGGAGCCAGGCTTTGTGTACATCCGGGGCTTAGCCCTGGGGGGGGGGGGGGTCTGGGGCTCCTCCCCCAGAAACTTTCAAATTTCTAAGATTTCTTTCCTGCATTCTATTTCATATTCTAGGTCACTCCATTTTAAGGTGACCTGCTGGACATTGGCAAATCCTAAATCCCTTCTAGTTCTTAGCCTACATTTTCAGTTGCAGGGCCCGCTCAAGACAATTATGTTTAATGGAAAGAAACAATAACCACTTAACTATTGAACTCTAGAGATTTTTATGTAAACTACAATTGAGACTTTTTTTGAGAGCAACTTTCAGTAGATTCAAAGTAGGATTGCGGAGAAGAATTGTTTGTTTGTTTGTTTGTTGGCCTTTTTGCATTTTATGCTGGTGTGCTTGGCCAAAAATAGGCCCATGATTTTGTATCGAAGTACTATCCATGCTGTTGAATGTCCTTTCCACTAGATGGTAAAAAAAACTCAAGAATAGTGACAATTGTTAGCTAATGTACTTTAACAACTTCAAAGTAATTTTTCACCAAAAAAAAAAGATACAGGGCTTTTGAGGTGAGATTCTGGGCTTCAGTCCCGAAAACCAAACACTGTCTAACCCCTACCTGTTCCATTACCACATATATCCTTAAACAATGTCTAACCCCTACCTGTTCCATTACCACATATATCCTTTAACACTGTCTAACCCCTCCCTGTTCCATTACCACATATATCCTTAAACACTGTCTAACTCCTACCTGTTCCATTACCACATATATCTTTAAACACTGTCTAACCCCTACCTGTTCCATTACCACATATATCCTTAAAACACTGTCTAACTCCTACCTGTTCCATTACCACATATATCTTTAAACACTGTCTAACCCCTACCTGTTCCATTACCACATATATCCTTAAAGGGGTAGTTTGGAATTTTGGACATAGGGCCTGATTCCCAAGTGAGCATTGGTATTCTATATCACTGGAGACAGTTTTCAACACATTTTATTCAGTCCTTCTAGTTGCGGAGTTCTCTCGTGCTAGGCTAGCGCAAGTGAACGGGCAAAGCTAGCCTGCTATTAAAAACAGTCTTACCCACTCCACAGTACACCCAAGGTCAATCAATAATAACACCAGACTATAGATTTAAATGTCTGTTTATAGAATAATGTTAGAAATAAAACCAACCTTGCATTGCATTGCATTTTGAGGGAATTGCTGGGTCTCAGCAGCAGTGTTATATTCCTGGTAGTAGGCTACGGCAGCGGCGGACTGATACCTAGGTTACCGGCTCTAGTTTATTTACCTGCCGCTGTCAATGCTACAAACGCCGAGTACAGTGAACGAAGGAATTAGCGTATTCAATTAAAAAGATATGGCCACGTTTGGAGGGCTTTTGACGACGATAATGAGGAATTTGTTGTATCCAACGAACCGTACATGTACGAGCCGGAATACACGGATGAAGAACTGAGAGAGATGGATGCTCAAAGGGCAGAACGAGAAAGAGCGTCTTTAGAGACCGTCCCCGCTGGAGCTGCAGTAGAGAACCGGGACAGAACAACGGGAGACTGGTGGTGCCAGTGCAGAAAATGTATTCAAATGCCGACAGGGGACGAATGCTTTTGCTGCAGGGAGTGGGACTTAGTCATCCCACAGATGCAAGAGCTGGAGCTGGACACTAGCATTCAGGATCTCGATGTGTCTGGGCATAGCGCCCCCCGAGACAGGGCAATCTGCATTACGGAGCACCAGGACTTTCTACCCCTTCTAAATCGAGGAGTGCTGGAAACATTCTTCTCCTTTGATAAAATAAATTGGAAAAGAAGACCCAGACCTGCTGGACCCAACGGCCAGTTGTCAATGTTGTAAGTGTGCAATCCAAACAAAATGTAATTGTGTGTTGCAATGCATGAACATACCATATATAATAATTTAATTGATTTATTAAAGTGCAATCAATCAAATATTATACATGGTATGTTCATACATGGACTCCAAGTCTGCTTTATTATAGGCTAGGCTCTTTACCATTGATGCAGGCCTACAACCACAGCCTCCGTCTAGAGAGTGGCTGATGGAGAAAGCTTAGAATATCTAGCCAGCTATTATTTTTTATTAACTAAGAAGTTTCTTAATTACAATATTGCTCTGGTTAAAAAGGTCCTACCAGGACTAAAGGCAAAAATGAAATACACAAGCGTGACTTGCTTGGACAATTTTTTTACTATATAGACATAGGCCGTAGGCTTTTTAGCCTGATCAATTCAGCAAATCTGTCTACCACCATGAACAGCAGTAGGGCCATTGTCTTTGTGTGCTATTACCATAGTTTAGCTGTCTTTTGTAAGAGCCTGCTCCCAAAAGCTAACTTGTATTCCTTCTTGTTTTAGGCAGTACCGATTGGTGGCTTACAGAATCGTTCTTGAGTGGGGGTTGAAAGGAACACAGCTGGGAAGAGGAAACCGACGTGTTCTTCCATCCTGTGTAGTGACCAGCATCCGAAACAAATACCCTTCGGCCGCTGGACAATATGTTGGATTCAGGGAAGCACAAGATGCTCCGAGATTGTTTTGAACACAACACTACTGTAGTCTACTAGAAAACATTTGCTACTTCAACAAATCCTTTATATCAAACACAAAAAGAAGACATACATTTGGTTACAGATGACATTACGATTGTTTACGGTAACATTTTAACAACAATGTACACGTATATGGTTCAATAAATGTTTTGCTGTTGACCTTTTTGTCTTTTTACTAATGTTTGCAGACAGTATTTAGCACCACACTAAACTCCAGTTAGACTTTCATTTTCCCCTTTTAATCATGTTTTAAAACGGGAGACGTGCTCTGCAATACCTTGATCTTTGTCCGGTGGCTATGTTGTCGGGTATAGTAGCTGGTTGCTGGATATAAAAATGTGGATCTGCAAACTTCACAGTAGGATCCATGCGCCTTTCCAGGACCCGCTCCACCAAATCCTTCCTGAATGTCTGCCTGGTTGGCTCGTACCTCTTCCTGGCAACCCATCTTTTAGATTGTTTGGGAAAAACCAAATTGTATCTCGGAGTCCCTGAGGGAGACAAAATGCACAGCAACATAAACAAACCGAGACTCGGCAAGCACTTGTTAAAGAAGGCTTACAATTTTGCAGTTATCTATTATGTGTATGCTTACCATCACTGGTCGTTGCTTGTTGACGGCCAACATTCTCGTTGTTGTCCATCACAGAGAGTAGGGTGCGTGCCTTCATAGAGCTGTAGGCGAAGTGAAGCCTCTTTTCAGTGTACTTCAGCATTGCACTGTGGTACACCTCCAGGGCTCCTGCAGTTTATATTAGTTGGTTATTACCTTGTGAATGGTATCCAGAATGTTTATATTCAAAAATAGTTTGTATAACGATGTTGGACAGTCTATGCCTTTATTCATTCAATCGCAAACGGTTACACAGTAGAAACTCTCAATGGCAGATGTGCTAATATCTAAAGCACTCATGGCAGCATGTTATTTTAAGTAGAGCATTACAAAAATATATTTTAAGTTGTGTAAATGCTCAACTAATTGGTAGCAGCAGACATACCTGTATGTTGGAAGAGAGTCATGTGGTTGAGGTCTTTCAACAGGTTCTTGTTCAGTACGTGGTCCGACAGTGTCTGGAATGCAGCAGAGTCGGTTTGCAGCCATTTCTTCCTTCTCTGCTGCTCTTCAGTGAGGTCCCGGTGGTAGCAAGTCCTCTCCTGTCCGTCTTCCTCCCAGCGATGTATGCCACAAATGTGATGGAGAACGGACGTCCAGCGGCGTTTCAACTCCTGCCAAAACAGTTTTTCAGGGACACACACAAACATTACACCAAAAACCCCAAGTCCAGAAAATAAGAAAAAATCATTACAGAAAACAAGAAAAAATATTGAATGAACTTGCCTCTGCATCACCCCCGCATGACTGGCAAGACCACCACAGGTGATTAGTATTAGCCTTTAGCCAAGGCTGCAGATCGTTGTTTTTTTTGTTGTTTGCAGCCGCAGTCAACTTTTTCTTCAGTCCTAAGAAATAAAAGGACAATGACGGTAGGGATGAGAGAGAAGAGGGGGCGGGGGAGGTTTCAAGAAGAGATTGAAATCCCTCCACCAACTGTCTGTAGTTGTAGATTGCTCATCATCTCTTCGTGATGGTCACGGTATGCATACTCAATCACTGGTATGAGGTAGGTGGATTGCAGGGAGTAAAATGTAGTCTTCTTTGGAATTTGGAGATTCAGTAGTTCAGCCCAATCAAAGATTTCCGTGAAAGTTGAACCTGTGAACAGGATGGATGAGGCAACCAGCAGGTTGTTTTCGGGCATTCCACGCAGTTGAGAACATGACTCCCATTCACCTGAGTGTCCTTTCATACAGCTCCACTTGATGTGTATGCGGGTCCCACTAGTGGTCACTTTCTTGTCTTCCTCTTCAATTAACACTCCACACTGTTGGCATGTTGTGAAGAGCTGCATTAGCTTGGACTCGTTTACTATCCATTTTTTTTCTGACCAGTTCTTGGTTCCTGCAGCCGAGAGTATGTCAGGTATGTCAGAGCTGGAGGAGCTTGATGTGCTGAATAGTGGAACAAAGCTCCTGTCAACTGGATGACTTGGAGAGGCCTCAATTGAGCTCATACTCAGATCCAGTGGGTTGTCATCAGCTACTGTTTTTTCCTTATTTAGAAACAACAAAATTCAAATGAATATGCAAATATATCTACTGTTTCAATTGTGGAGTGGACAACAGATGTCTATTGCCGGTGAGCCTAAGAGCAGAGAGACCAGGTAAAACTGTGAACATGAATCAGACAAGTAATTGTTACATTTTTACACTGCATTGTCTTTTTATAAGAGCGTATAATCATTGTCATCAGTGTATGAAGTCATAAATGTCAAACAGCTACCAGTATTTATTTGAGTTCAATCTCTTACTAGTGCTGATGGCATTTGGATTTCCTTCGGCTGGCCTGAAAATACAGTTGTCACAGATCACAATATGAATGAAACAATCATATAAATCACAAAATTACCTCAATTGACCTCCAATTTCGGAGAGGACGGCAGGCAAAATAGAAACCAGATGAGGACCGCCGTTTCTGTGGGCGTGGCGAAGCCTGTTCTGGAGTTGAGATGAACATCTTCAATGCACCAGAACACTCAGTTGAGTCCTTGGATGATCCTGGTCCGGCGGAGTCCTTTTTAGGGGTGGACTGTGTTACAGTGCACATCTCCTGTGTTTTCTTTTCAGATAACAACAATAAGATATAAAAATTGAATGTATTACAACATAAAGACAAATGAACAACTATCATGGATTGTAAAGACGATCAAATTGTAGGCCTACGAGGTTTGAGAGACTGTTGGACCAATTCATAAACCACTACACTTCAAAGTTGCTAAACGACGGCTGCATCCATGATTGTTGCCTGTAGGCCATGCACAGAAGCCTCTTCTGTTGCCAATGCAATACTTTTAGCCCAAAAGTTATAGTACAAAACGTTAGCATAAACTCATGCTCTTGTTATGGAATATATCCTAAATGTTTGCAAGATTCTCTCTCTCCCCCTCTCCCTCTGACACTCACACTGACCCCCCTAGTTCCATAGATAGCTGTGGATGGACCCGCACATCAGCTGGTTAGACAAAAAGAGGTTATAAAGTGCTTGAGTAAAATGTTTATAAAACCACACATTAATTTTCACTAATGTAAAGATTCTTTCAATTCACATTGATTTTGTAAAAGTTGCCAACTCTTGTGTCCATATTGCGATGGTCGGCCGTGATCTATTATTATTATTCGGCCGTGATATATTATTATTATTCCTCATGTCGGCCCCCGTCATTTCCTCCACAGGCCTGTCCCGAGCAGCCTTGCTCCCTTCTTCATCCACTCGACGGGCTTCCATCAAGTCTTCAGGGCTTGGTGGTTGCGCACTGGGTTTCAAATCAGGAGTGGCCTTGTTGGTGTCCATATTGCGATGGTCGGCCGTGATCTTCGTTCTCTGGGTTAGGGTTAGGTACGGACACAAGGCTTTCTTTGTTTTACGGGCATTTATTGATCCAAGTGTGACCGGCTGAATCTGCGTTGTGTTTGCCTGCAGTCAAAGTGTTCATTTTGTTTTGCTAAATCCAGATTTTTTTTTCAGTCCTGATCTTTTGGAATTGGCTGCAAAGATAGGGCACACAACACGGGCTTGGGTGCCTTCTTGGGGGCTCTTCTTGGCCGCTTCCTTCTTGTACATCAGTAATAACAGGTTTTGCAGTCATATAGATATTCAGAGCTCTGAGAGAAGATGGGAAACATAATCCAACAGGAAAAGGCTTGCTTAACAAAGCATGGAACATGAGATTTACCTGTCGAAAGAACAAAACTGCCTCGTCATATAGCTAGAATAACTACTGTATTAAGGAACAGCCTATAAAATAAAAATACACAAGGATGCACAGAAAACATGTACCTTTAAATTGCACTGATAAAACTATTTTCCATCAACTTAATAAAAAGAGTTTGAGGTTACAAATTATAATTACATTTGACTAAGTACTCCACGGTTGATACTGGTTGTATCGTGTTTGGGCACTACGCCATTGATGTGGACACTACCGGTCGCATTTGTAGGCTTTCATGCCATTGTTTGTAGGCTCTTTAGCCTTCATTATGTTGTCTTGCCCGGCAAGTTAGATTTCCCTGGCGATAGTCATTTGCTTGTGTGGTACTAGTTTGTATTATCAAGCTGAGTGGGTTATTGTTTAGTGCTTGTTTGTCTTACTGTTGTTCCTGTTTTGTTCTCCCTTTCCCTTATCCCTTTCCAGTCAATAAATATTATTATTCACTTTAGAAAACGTGTTTGCTTTGGATCCTGCTGTACGGGCTGAGGTCACGCCAGCCCTAGTCAGTGTATGCTGTGTGCATTTATAGTTTGGTTAAATACATTTGAGGAGCTCTTTTCCAAAACGCGATAAACGCCAAATTTAAAAAAAGAGTTTGTCATGCCATTTTGTTGTGTACTGAACCTATTCACTGCTCCATCAACGTTGAATGCAAAATCGCTATATTTACTTGTTTAAAATGTATCACAAGATGCCGTTTTTTTCCAAACCATGACAAGCGCCAAACCTATTTTTTGCCTAAATGCGATATATCCTCTCGACCAATCTGAATTCGGTTAGCGTTCTAGGCAATCGAACACGGATCAGTCTTCAAAATGAGTTCAAACTATAATAACGTGTGTGTGTGTGTGTGTGTGTCGCTCTTTTCCCGGGAGTTAGATGCGCGTGTTGCTCCTTTCCCGGGAGTTAGATGCGCGTGTTGCTCCTTTCCCGGGGTAGAGTGTGTGTGTGTGTATCGTGAACGGACTTCAGTGGCGGTTTCATTCAGTCTCAGTCTTCAAAATGAGTTCAAACTATAATAACACGTTTGATGGCCAGGATGAGCCAGTGAGACCTACACCCGGGGGTAGAAAACGCAGACTGGACAAAGAAAACCACAAAAAACAACTAGAAAAGAAGGTTCGTCACTCAGGTTGCGGGTTAACACCTACTGTTGGATGTCAACACACGGCTACTGCGACCTGTCAGGCCGAGAAGCTGTCACCGGACGACCTGATGATGAACTTTAACAAGTTTTATAATAAACCAAACAAGGTTGACCAGGACCGGGCCATACTTGATCTCCTGGATATAATGAAAGTGAACAGGCGGCGTACGAAAATCAAGGACGTAAACAAGCGAAAAGACCGGAAAATATCGGTTAAATACAGTCTCTTGTGCGGCAGTCACCCGGAGAAGGTGCCCGTTTGCAAGGCAAGCTTCATTAAAGTGCTTGGTGAGTACAATTTTGTTTTTTAGAAATGTCTAGTTTAATACCCTTTTGTAGGTTTCTCCCTTAGACAAAATTATATTTTGCTGTAAATACATGACATGGAAAGTAGGCCTACTGATAATAATACCACCCTACTGATGTCATTGCTATAGAGCAGGGTATGCTGTGTGTGTGTGTGTGTGTGTGTGTGCGCATGTCGCTCCTCTCCCGGGCTAGAGTTAGGTGCGCGTGTTGCTCCCCTGGGGGGGGGGGTCATTCCGTCTGCGCACGGCACCTTCTCAACGAGCAGGTGGGCGCCTGCAGCCAGAGGGGGCGCCAAAATACCTATTTCCAACACAATGTTATGTAGTACTTCATTGATAACCGCTACGCAGCGCAATTTATTTTTTACTGCTCGTGGCGCCCCCCATGTTACTTGGCGCCCCCCACAAATATGCCGCCCCGTGCGGCTGCCTGGTTCGCCCGTACCTACTGGCTCCAATCATTGTATTAACAATCTAAATAATTACTTTCACAGGCATCAGCAAAGACCGTGTGTCCCGGGAGGCTCAATATTATGCCGAGACTGCTGAGGCTCGCCCAGAGAGAAGAGGTGGTGCACGGCACAGTGAGGAGCACAGCAGGAGAAGGCAACTCATTGTTGAGCACATCCAGTCTTTCATCTGCAGGGCCAGCCATTATGGGCGGAGAGGAGCACCAGGCCGCAAGTATCTCCCCAGTGACCAGAATGTGCACAAGATGCATAAGCTCTTTGAGGCTCAGAACCATGCTCAGACCAGCTACTCCCTTTATTATTCAGTGTTCTCAAAGGATTTCAATCTTGGCTTCGGTCACCCAGCTACAGATGCATGCTCTGATTGTTCCAAGTTTAAGATCAGGATGAAAGATCCAAACCTAACCGAGACAGAGAAGATGGAATCTGCATCATTCATCTTGCATCGTCGCAGAGCTCGTGTGTTTTATGACCTGTTAGGCAGGGTTGCTGAAGATCATGTGACCCTGTTTCGATATGATGCAAAACATGGTCCTTCCAAAAACCTCAATAGGACAGGCCTATTACTCACGGCAGATGTACCTGTATCTGTTTGGTGTGGTTGTGCACCACGGAGAGAAGAGTCACCAGACAAAAGATGATGTCCATCTCTACGTGTGGCAGGAAAATGAGGGTAGAAAGGACAGTAACATGATTGCATCCGCGCTGAGTGACTGCCTCAAGGTTCGACTTCGGCACAAAGTCAGCAGGTCAAGGGGACTTCGGCTGTTCAGTGACTCATGTTACGGCCAAAACAAAAACATGAACATGGTGTCCATGCTCATGGAACTTTGCCAGTCTTTTCCCAACCTTGGCATAGAGTACACTTTTCCAGTAAGGGGTCACAGCTATCTCCCAGCAGACCGAGTCTTTGGCAGAATTGAGCAGAAGATCAGGAAAATTGATACAATTCTGCTACCACAGGAATACCATGCCATCCTGCAGCAATTCGGCAACGTTCACGTTTATGGCACAGACTGGAAGGCGTTTGATTACAGGTCAGCCACAAAAGTGTGTGTTAAGTCAAATAGGAGCTTTAAAATCAGCGAAGCACGCATACTTGATTTGAGTACCAACAAGGTTGATTTAAAGATGGCTTACAATGGGGAGCCTTGTTTCCATAGCGTATTAAAGCGGGGCAAGCGATGGGCTGACCTGAAACCTGCGTTACTTCCAAAGCAGACCTCTGTGAAAGGCGCAAAGAAGTGCGATGTGCTGGCACTATTAGGAGCAATGGGTGTGTCTGATGTGGTGAGGGCTTTTTATGACGATGCACTGTATCAGGTGACTGACAATGCAGGCCAGAGTGATGAAGATGCAGAGTGATTCATGCGCAAGTGATGAATCTCTCCGTCTCTCACTCTCTCTCTGTGTCCTCTCACAGACTCAAAATTAATTTAATCAATTTATTATCAATACTATCATTACTTTTTACAGGTTCGGCACTGAATGACTATTAGCCTAAATGCGTTACTAAATGATATGAATTTATTTTTTACATTGTTGTATTTTTATTAATTAGTGGTATTTGTATGTGTGTGTTTTTATTATATGTGGTGGACAATAAACGTGAAATTGTATTTATTTTACTATTTAGTTTGTTACTATTTATTTTATTTGGCGGTTATTTATTTATTTATATTAATTTTTAGTGAGAGATGATGATATCGTATGTTGTATTTTAAAATAAAAATACATTAACCATCAATTGATTTACAGCTTCTTTTTTCAAATTGATGGATTTATAGCGTTTTGAAAAAAAAAATATATATTTGAATTTATAATCAACAATGTTGTGGTTTGATTTAAAAATCATTGTACAACATGTTCAGACTGAGTCAACAAACCATTTTAACAGGTTAAATTGAATATTAACAAAATATGTGGGTCTAGGTAAAAAATGTAATTATCCTAAAAACTATACAAATGGATTTATAGCGTTTTGGAAAAGAGCTCCTCATTTGTATGTGACATGGGGGCTCGTCCGGGATATGAACCCGGGACCTCTCTCACACTCCAACTTCAAACTGTGGTACTGCGCCTGCAGAAACTGAAACAGCGCTTGCGTCAACCTCCAGCTGAAAGGGACGCGAAAAGTCAGGAGCTGCCAGAACCGGGGCGCTGCACAGAAGGGACTTTGCAGCCTCAAAGGCACACTGACATGGGGGCTCGTGCCTTTGGACGGTAGGTTGTAAATTCGTTTTGGCGCTGGTGCGGTGTTGCTACAGGAGGGTGAGGGCGTTGTGCAGCATCCAGTGCGTTACTTCTCAGTTAAGTTCAAAAACCATCAGCTTAACTACTCTACCATCGAGAAGGAAATCCTGGCTATGCTCCTCGCCCTCCAGCACTTTGAGGTGTATGTGGGATCCAGTGCCTCTCCTGTTGTGGTCTATACAGACCACAATCCTCTTGTTTTTTTGGCCCGAATGTACAACAGCAACCAACGGTTGAGGCGGTGGGCTCTTCTGGTACAAGGCTACAACATTGTGATTCGTCACAAGAAGGGGGTGGACAACGTTGTGGCCGATGCCTTATCCAGAGGATAGTTGTTTTTGGGGTATATCAAGCTGATGTTTATGTTTTGTATGTAATAATGTGTGCTAACCCCCTGGGTTCGCTTTGATGGGGGGAGGTGTTACGTAGGTGGGTTGGCTCATCATTGTTATCGTGTTCCGTTCAATGTAAACATCAGGTTGGTATAGGTAGTTATTTTGTATGAGGTGTGACAGTGATGAGTTTGTTTGGTAGTTCTGGCTTGGACACTGCACAGTGTCGAACAGCTCGCGAGAGATGTACTCCTCCGGCACCTGATAGGTGATCTTTGGGCCGAGAGTAGGGTGAAACTCATGGCTGCGGCTGCCCACTGTGAACCTTGCACGTGTAGCGGTTGCGTACTCTCTCGTTGCATTGTGTGATTGAGACCACGATGGAACCATTGGCAGCCAGCCGTTTATTCTGGTGGAATATTTGACAAAGAAAGTATTGTACAAAGTATATTGTATTAAAATATTTTTTAATACAAATGCAGCACAGAACTTTATACTGCTGTTTAGAGGGCCCTCTAGTGGCACTTGAACGCTAGTCCTCTAGTAGCATTTGAGCGCAATTGGCGCATGAACACGTCAGCATCCATCGGGAGAATCGAGAGAAAACACAAGGAGCGCAAACATTAAACGTGAAAATGAAACATAAATTAGAAAATTATGCAAACGATTATGAGAACATTGAAAAAAAAAAAGGGTCCCTTTTGTATTACAAAGGCATTCTTACAACATATGCTCACACACTGTTTAAAAAAAATAATTATCAATATACATGGCTTTGGGGGTGGGGGGGGGGGGGTAGGGGGACCGGGTCAGGCCACGGTGTCCCTCTTCAGGATCCTCCAGCGGTCCTTCAGCATGACGCCCGTGGCCCGAAGGCCGTTGTAGTCGTTGTCCAGCAGCATGCGCTTCCAGTTGCCCTCGCCGTGCTGCCTTCCGCGCTATTTGAGCTTCCCGATGAGCAGTTCATCAGTGTCCATGTGGTCCATGGAGCTCAGCAGGGACCCGGTCGGCCCAAAAAAACAATCTGTGTTTTCTTGGGAGTATTTTGTAGTTGAAAGGTGGACAAAGTAGTGTTTTAGTCTCGTATCATCTGTCTTCCTGTGGTGGTTTAGCAGCGGATCCAGACGCTACATAGATTTGGAATTTCCTTGTGCTGGCTCCTTGAAGAAGAGGCCCTCTGTGGCCCAACGGTTGGCCAGAGAGGTAAAGGAGAGAGTGGGGATTTCTCCCAGAAAGAGCAAGAGGGCAGTCATTGCCCTGAAAAGACTAACCGTTTTTAGTCATTCACAGCGTGGTCTTACCTTCACAATGACAAATTAACAACACAAATGAAAAGATTATCCATGGAATAGTCCCTTCCATTTCGGTGGAAAACTCCAATTCTTCTGTAAAATATTAGCAGTGATGCATCCTTTTAGAAGTTCACGTGAATGTAAAAGCTCCAAGGTGGATAGGCAATCTTCATATATTGTATTTATTTTTTTTAGCTCAAAGCCAAAAAACAGCCAAGAAAGCGTAGGTCCAATCCCGTAATATCCTCTGCAGCACTGGGACTTTAGCTACAAAACGATTTATATGGTTTGAGATTTTCTGGATGTGTCGAAACCCGTCAATATAGGGCAGGATCTGCTGAGTGGTCAGGTCCCATTGGGATTTGATAAAGTGGTCTTTTTTATCTTTAGCAAACACTGGAACATCATATTCTTGCACTATTGGTGGATCTTTGCGTTGCTCTATGAGCTTCAGGTGTATCGTGTGGGACCTAATCGCGATCTTGAAAGACCCAGATGCTCCGATGCCATTGGTGTGGACCAGGGTTCCCTTTTCCAGCAAGCTTCTGATGGCGACCTTGATGCGGGTCCTCTCCACATCGTAGCCAGAGAAACGCTTTTGTAGGGCTTGTGCGAAACGTCACCTTTGGGGGTTTGAAGGGGTAGTCTGGCGTGAAAGCGATGTCCAGGAAGAAGACTTCTCCCTCGTACACGGAGCCCGGGGGTCCCAGGATGGTGGAGCGCCACTCATAGATGTTGAGCCCTTGGGCCCGGCGCTGCAATTTGGCGGAGGGTCCAGTGTGATGTCTGCCAATTCCTTCTGAATCCTTTAGGCACTGGTGGACAGTAACTTGGAGGTCTTGTTCATGCTGGCTTTGCTTTCCCGTTTCTTGCAAGGAGTGCAGGAGCCCATTGAGCTGTTCTCGGCGATGCACTGGTAGTCGCTGCCCCGGTCGGCCGTGATCTTTGTTCTCTGGGTGACCAGAACACACAAACAATAAAGAACCCAAACCCGTTAACCCCACTTAACTTAATAACACAACAAGTTATACAAACGAAACATGACGACAACAAATAGGCAGTTTTTCTTTTTGAACAAAACATTGAATTCGATACATTCAATGTCAAATAAAACAAGTAAATACATTTTTTTAATCTGAAGCCAGCATGTCCTCTTTAAACAGTTGAATACTGCTGGCTTTTCTGCAGCAACGTCTTCCTTTCCGGCGGTTTTGGAGATTTGTGCTCCCATGCTTTTGGTTTAACAAAGGAACCCAATCGATGAAATTAATGAACAAAGACTGCAAGATAAAAAGCGTGATTGTGGAGCTATTGACCCGACATCATGTGTGGGTGTAGTTTTCTATAGAAGTTTACATGTCCCTTAACTTAAAGAAAAGAAAAGAAAAAGGAAATGCTTTTGAACAAAGACCGCTGGGCTTTTCCCTCTTCGCTCGCCGCTCGCGTTGAGCTGTTCTCGGCGATGCACTGGTACGCGCTGCGATGGTCGGCCGTGATCTTTGTTCTCTGGGTGACCAGATCACATTTGAAACACGTGCAAGGGTCCCATTGAGCTGTTCTCGGCGATGCACTGGTATGCGCTGCCCCGGTCGTATTGCGATGGTCGGCCGTGATCTTTGTTCTCTGGGTGACCAGATCACATATTGATATATAGAAAGAGTACACAAAAATTCAAGTAAAGGACGGTGTACATCAGTAATAACAGGTTTTGCAGTCATATAGATATTCAGAGCTCTGAGAGAAGATGGGGAAACATGATGCATAAGGGCACTTTTCCATAGAGTGGTCAGGTCCCATTGGGATTTGATAAAGTGGTCTTTTTTATCTTTAGCAAACACTGGATTTAGGGCACATTACTCCTTTCAGAAATGTCTTTGCAAGGAGAATAAGAAAACGGCTAATCTTAAGATTTCAACTACACAGACATCATGACCGTCAAGCAATTTATACTAAAGTTAGTATGATGCAAATTCCTTGCACTTTGCCTGGCTTTTGTACTGTCTTTGTACCGGTCAATCCAGAGGTCCAGAGCTGCTCCTCCTCAGAGTCTGTCTCTTCAGGTGAGCAGACTCTCACCTGGCCGGACTTCTCTCTCCTCATGAAGGCTGGAGCCACAAAGGACAGGCCTGAAAACACACACACACATGCAAACTCCGTCATCGTCCGGGGAACACTAGGGCTCGGCGGCTGCTCTTCTCTTGGGTGAAGTCAATGTCCGCGGAGAAAAGAGATAGAAAGCGTCATCAAAGGACCATCAGGTTGTTGGGAGTACACCTCTCTCCGGAGGATCTTCAGTGTTGACATACGAGTCCTGTCTGACATTCCTCTTCCTCTGGAAAGAAGAGCAACGCTGGCGTGCTCCAAACCCAGCGGTCGAGGAGCGGGCGCCCCCCGCGGTGTTCGGGGGAACTGACCGCAGACTGCAGTCTGCTCATTCTCTTAGTGTGATGCTGTGCAGGTTTCCATTGTGATGCAGACTTTTGGAATTCCTGTAAATCCTATTCCTTTGTTGTTTTTCGATCACGGTAACACATGTGACTGATTACATTGAATTGCATGTCGATTTGTGAGCTTTGAAAAGCTCCACTATGTTAGGCTGGTGTTGTTCTGTTGATGGAATAAGCAGGAGATTCCCTTGTTGGTAGATGTTGTTAGTTTCAGATGCCCTTCGATCTGCTTTAAGGACCTCAGGGTCCTACGAAGGCTGACCAAATCCTGTGTTCTAATCGTTCCTACTAAGAATATGATGATATTCTTGCACTATTGGTGGATCTTTCCGTTGCTCTATAGCCTTAGATGGCAATTAAAGTGGCACAGATTCACTGATTGAAGATAAGCAAGCAACAAAGTACATTTTCCTCGGCTCTGTGACGAGGAATCCTCCGCTTAGCGCCAATTTGGTTTGGATTTATCTATTGGTCTACATCAACGCTGCAATTTGGCGGAGGGTCCAGTGTGATGTCTGCCAATTCCTTCTGAATCCTTTTGGCACTGGTGGACAGTAACTTGGAGGTCTTGTTCATGCTGGCTTTGCTTTCCCGTTTCTTGCAAGGAGTGCAGGAGCCAATCGAGCTGTTCTCGGCGCGGGTCCTCTCCACATCATATCCAGGGAAACGCTTGGTCGCGTTGAGCTGTTCTCGGCGATGCACTGGTGGTCGCACCCGCGGTCGTATTGCGATGGTCGGCCGTGATCTTCGTTCTCTGGGTGACCAGATTACATTTGAAACACGTGCAAGGGTTTAAAATGAGCTTCAGGTGTATCGTGTTGGACTCGTCTATTGGTAAGGTGCATGCCCCGTGGTCGCGTTGAGCTGTTCTCCCCCTCCAGAATCTTGGACTGGTTGAAATCTGTGACCTTAATGAGACAGGTCTTTGCCTGAGAAGCCAATAGATTATTCTCGGGTTTCAGATCTCTGTGGATGATGCCATTCCTGTGGAGGTACTCCACTGCCATCAGCATCTGGTAGAAGGGTTTGTTTGGCCACAGCCTCATCCAGGCCTTGTCCCGCCTTCACCCTGTTAAACAGCTCTCCCCCCTCCATCAGCTCCAGGACAGTGTCCTCTGTCTGGTAGAAGTCCTTTGTCCTCTGAAAGGTCAAATAAGTTAATAGAATTATTAACTTATTTGAGTTAATAGAATTGCTCAAAATATAACCGTTCATAAAGCCCTTTCAATAACCCAAAACAAATAAGGTTACAACGGGAATCCCGTGGAGAAATGAATAGCCATAAGTGTAATACTAATATTCATCCAATGATTGACAGATCCCCGTAGCCTTCCGAAGCCTTCTTGGCTTTAGGGGCAGCAGCCTTCGCCGCTGGCTTCACAGAAATCTGTGGATGATGCCATTCCTGTGGAGGTACTCCACTGCCATCAGCATCTGGTAGAAGGGTTTGTTCGTCAGGTAACTTATTTGAGTTAATAGAATTGCTCAAAATATAACCGTTCATAAAGCCCTTTCAATAACCCAAAACAAATAAGGTTCCCGTGGAGAAATGAATAGCCATAAGTGTAATACTAATATTCATCCAATGATTGACAGATCCCCGTAGGTGCCTTGGTTAAAGACTAACTTTAATAAAATTCTGTCCGATTTATGAAATCGTATTTTTTTTTATTAAAAATATAAACATTTCGGACCAGTTATTTCCAGCGTTTCTTTTCCTCCTCTTACCCATTTAAAGTTTGAGGATAGGTTGAGATCGTTTCGGCCCCAAGGCCGACAGTTAAAAACTTAACTGTTCACTGTCAAACCGCAGCTTTTGGACAAAGACCTGCCAAACCAACACAAAGCCGAAGGTCACTAAATCTATTCCTATTGGGATTCGTATCTCTGCACCCGGCGGTAATATGAGACGTGGGGCCGAAGTTTTCCTGGTAGTACTGTTCTGGCTCATACGGTCGCTCCTCAAATGCATTCCTTCTTGGGGCCCTTTGACCCTCCACTGCTCCGCCTCGGCTCTCACTGGACATGGGCTCCCGTGTTGGGGGCTTTTTCACCATAGGAGGAGCAGGTTGCTCGTCGACTCCCGCGCGTCTCTCCTTCTGAGATTCCTTCTGGCCAGGCTTCTTCTGCTTTGCTTTCTTAACGTCTTCCTTCTTTTTCTTTGATTTCTCAAGAGAAAAAGCGTGATTGTAGAGCTATTGACCCGACATCATGTGTGGGTGTAGTTTTCTATAGAAGTTTACATGTCCCGTAACTTAAAGAAAAGAAAAGAAAAAGGAAATGCTTTTGAACAAAGACCGCTGGGCTTTTCCCTCTTCGCTCGCGTTGAGCTGTTCTCGGCGATGCACTGGTGGTCGCACCCGCGGTCGTATTGCGATGGTCGGCCGTGATCTTCGTTCTCTGGGTGACCAGATTACATTTGAAACACGTGCAAGGGTTTAAAATGAGCTTCAGGTGTATCGTGTTGGACTCGTCTATTGGTAAGGTGCATGCCCCGTGGTCGCGTTGAGCTGTTCTCCCCCTCCAGAATCTTGGACTGGTTGAAATCTGTGACCTTAATGAGGCAGGTCTTTGCCTGAGAAGCCAATAGATTATTCTCGGGTTTCAGATCTCTGTGGATGATGCCATTCCTGTGGAGGTACTCCACTGCCATCAGCATCTGGTAGAAGGGTTTGTTCGTCACTTAACTTATTTGAGTTAATAGAATTGCTCAAAATATAATAAGTTAATAGAATTGCTCAAAATATAACCGTTCATAAAGCCCTTTCAATAACCCAAAACAAATAAGGTTACAACGGAAATCCCGTGGAGAAATGAATAGCCATAAGTGTAATACTAATATTCATCCAATGATTGACAGATCCCCGTAGCCTTCCGAAGCCTTCTTGGCTTTAGGGGCAGCAGCCTTCGCCGCTGGCTTCACAGAATCAGCCTTCGCCGCTGACTGCAATGGCTTCACAGAAATCTTCATAGTACTTTAAATGTTCTTGACACTTGCAAACCATAACACATTGAGTTATATTTTTTGAGTTGTCAAATAGATTCTTATAAATTTTCTTTTGTACAGTTGGTCAACATAATGAAAGACTTAAGGAATGAACTTTGCATCCTTGTTGTGGTACTGTTTGTCTTTCTCAAATCTCTTACTCACACTTTAGGCGATGAACAGCACATTTCCTCATCTCTGCCTGACACAACTTCTCTGGATAACAGGGCTTGAGAACAATTGTAACCTATGTCTAGCGGGAACAAGGTACGCAGTCTGACCGGAAGGTCCTCCCGAGGAATGAATTAAAAGTAAAAACAAAACGAGGCTGAATCCTGTTGTCTACTCTGAGGAATGGAACGAATAACACTGATTCAAAAGAGCGGCTTTCTTGGCTTTCTTTGGGGTAGCACGGGGACTGCTGCTGTGCGTCTTCACCGACCTCCAGAAACTTTGGAGCAACTTTCTTAGCACTTGTTAACTCTCTGGCCTGAAAAAATAAAACAACTCTGAACTTCATTATTTTAACAAGCAGGTGCCATACCCTTTTTTTTTTTAAACAGAAATATCCAAATAAAAAAAGGAACAAAGATTGTTTTGGAGGTTGAAGTTTACATGAGTAGAAGTGGCCAGAGAGTTAACAAGTGTTTGCTGAAATATGTTTTAAATGATTTACACTTTGTTAGTGATTCAGCCTAAGTATTACAGCTACAGTAGTTATATCAAGGTCAACACTTATGATTTGTTCAAACCGAAGAAAACTGCATGACAGTACAGACTCTCCACCTTGAAAGATTTACTCAGTATAGGATAGGATAGGATACATTTATTTGTCATTGGACAGAAGTACAACGAAATTCAGTGCACTCACGTACTGGTCTCATTTAAAAAGGTAACATAATAAATAATAAATAAATAAAGAAAATACGTTCAACCTTTCGTTCACTCACTACATTCATGTCGTCACACACTATACCGTTAACTTAGTGCCATTGTATGCCTAAAAAATAGTACAAATATATAGTATGCCTTAAAATAGTGGTACAAATATGTTAAGTGCTGAGCATTGCATTACATGTGGACGTCACGGATTAATACTGTCGGAACTAGTGGATTTATTTTCAAGTCAGAGTTAAGTATGGTGACTGCTTTGGGATAGAAACTGTTTATGAATCTTGTGGTGCGTGTTCTGATGGACCTGTAACATTTCCCTGAGGGCAGCAGTTCAAACAGATAGTTAGCAGGGTGGTATGAGTCTTTCATAATGTTGTGTGTCTTCTGCAAGCATCGGGAGTTGAAGATGGTGTCCATGGTAGGTAGCTGTTGGTTGATGATGTTTTGGGCGGTTTTAATAATCCTCTGCAGTGACTTCCTGTCTGCAGCAGAACTGCTACCGTACCAGGGCAGGATTCCATAGGTGAGCACACTCTCGATGGAGCAGCGATAGAAGGACCTTAGGTGCTGTTGCGAGAGATTGACTTTCCTGAGTGTGCGGAGAAAGTATAGCCGCTGCTGTGCTTTCTTAACTATTGCTGTTGTGTTTATTGCCCATGATAAGTTCTCTGGGATGTGTATGCCCAAGAATTTGAAGCTGGACACCCTCTCCACCGTCTCCCCGTTGATGTGTAGTGGTGTGTGTGTCCTGCTTCTTCCTGTAATCAATGATCAGTTCTTTTGTTTTTTTGATGTTGAGGCTCAGGTTGTTCTCTGAGCACCACTCTGTCAGCCTTTGAACCTCCTCTCTGTAATTGGCCTCATCACCTTTGGTGATCAGACCCACCACAGTTGTGTCATCTGCGAATTTCACTATGGTGTTGGTAGTGTGAGATGGGGCAGTCATGTGTGTACAAGGAGTAGAGTAAAGGGCTCAGTACACAACCCTCTGGGGCCCCTGTGCTGAGTGAGAGTTGGCGAAAGGTGCGGGCCCATTCTGCAATATAGGATATTGATTGTACAGGTAGTTTCCAGGCGACGTCACCTTTTAGCATCGGCTCAGCTCGCTTGGAACCTAGAGCGAGGCGGTACTAAAAAAAGCAGCCACTTCAGGTACCAGATACCATATTTTCACAGTGGAAATGCAAAAAATGCGAGCTGAGTCGAGTCGTGTCGAGCTGGTACCATGCAGTGGAAAAGCGGCATAACCGTTCAGTAGTTCAGTTCAGTTCTTGATCAGCTTGATCTTTCTGGAAAAGGTCGAAGAGTTTCCAATTCACATTGGGCCCATCCATTGAAATAGACACCAAGTTCCTGAGGTTCAGTTTGTCCATACATTCCTGAAAAAAGGGCTGCATTTCATTACTCAAAATAAGAGGACTAGGTGAGCATCACATATTGACACACACACACACACACACACACACACACACACACACACACACACACACACACACACACACACACACACACACACACACACACACACACACACACTTGATTCGGAACGGAACAACAGCTGTTCGCTTCCACAGGGAAAAACTAAGGAACTTCAACCTACTTAGGCCTACTAATTAACGGTAAAAAGCTATTAAATCTTCAACAAAATATGCAGATACTGTCATAATCGGTTCCAGGGAGTATATAGGGATTATTAATGTTATTTTTGGTGGTGTTTTTTTCTGGAACGAGTATTCGATTAATCGCTCGGAAAAACTAACGAGTATCCGAAGCCTGAAAAATGGCATTCGGGCCAGCCCTAATGGTAATTAAACATTAAAACACCTGCGGCTTATAGTCCAGTGCGTCTTATATATGTACACATCATTCAATTTAGCTGCTGCGGTTTATACTCCGGTGCGCCTTACAGTGCGGAAAATACGGTATTTGCTTTGGACAAAAGCGTCTGCCAAGTACATAAACACATAAACAAACATTGTTAAGGAAAGTAGAGTAAAAAGGGTCATGCTTACTTTGAGATGTGACAGCAGGTCTTGTGCAGTGGAATGTCCCATAAACTGGGAGCCCAGATATCTGGACTGAACCTGTCCCTCGTTCCAGAAGCGGACATGCACATCCAGCTGTTTGTTTTTCGTAGTCTCGTTGAGACTCTCGTCGAACATCAGAACGAACGGCGATTTGTTGACTTGGGACACCAGTTCCTCTTTTATATAGACAGCTAAACCAAACTTGGCTATGTACGCCGTTTTGTCAGGACCACAAGTAAATGTGGTAGCGATGTCGGAATCTGGGAACATGCATTTGAACAGCTCTGAAATACTGTCATTACCATTGTAAGACTGGTGTTTGGAGATGGTATTAAGAGTCCACAACACCTCTGCCTTCATAGTGGGTGTGGACCCAAAAGATGTGCGCAGATCCACTCTAGTCGTCGTAACTGGAGGGGCTGCTGTATCACTGCTAGTGCTAGCAGTTGGCTGGTTATCTGCTTCTGCTTCTGATTCAGGCACAACAGCTGGCTGGCCAACGCTAGCAGAAAACACTCCGGCGATGGAAGGAGTTTGATATTTCCCTTTTATAGAAGAAATGTGCTTGGACGACTTGGCATGGGACTCTAAAGCCTTCAAGCCCATCGTACCAAGCTGAATAATTTTTTTGCATACGGTGCAAAAAGCCGCGAAAACATTTTTGTCCACCGGTTTCAACCAGTGGCAAAATGCCTGTTTATCTCGCCACGCGTCATTAAACTTACATTTCCCCATAACCCCAGCATAAAATGGGTCGCTAGATAACCTAAACAAACGTTAAAAAAAAAATTTGCGCACTTCTGCTTGGCTTGTTGTTGGTGTACTGTAGCAAAGTGACGTGTGGGAAGCGGGAACCATGGAAATATAAATGGGACCCGCGGAAGCGTTGCATTCATTATTGGTTCCGGTGTTTTGACTTTTGAGGAGAATGCGCTACGGAGAAGTTATACGGCCGATTTTTTAAGACCCAGATATCAAAATTCAAGACTTTTTCAAGTCTTTTTAAGGTATTAATTCCAAATTCATAAATTCAATGCTTTTAAGACTTTTTAAGACCCCGCGGGAACCCTGTTCAAACCCTGATCTACAACTCCCAAGAAGCACTGCTTCGAAGCTTGCTTCAGAGTAAAAAAAGTCACGTGACATGTGACGTCCGAAGCAGCAACTGGTTCGTTGCCTGAATGAATCACTCGACTGGTCCGCGGCTCGGTGGAGAAGCTTTGAGCAAAAAAAAAAGAAACCGACTCAATCCATAAGGCAGCCTACCTCAATACAAATCTTTGAGTGTCTAACCCCATCCCATATAATCACCCCCTAGAGTTACTCAAGCAAACCCAACCAACCTTGCCCGAAGCCAGCTGGTCATCGCCTAATTATTTAATGAAAAAAAAAAAACACAATCGATGCTACAATCGTTTACGTGAGTTGTGCATACCAAGTTATGTAATAGAACAACGTAAGGTATCGATTAGAGTAGGCTAGGGGATAACACACTGACTGTGGAGTGGAGGACCTGGGTTCGAATCCCATTCACGGGGGGAAAGTTTTTATATGCTGTTTCAATTATATCCTAGCCTACATCAGTTAGCCTATCTGGACCGAAGGCTAGGTATATCCCTTTAAGAACAATTTAGACATCTGTATTTAGATCAATCTTTATTCGTGGAGATCATGCTATTAAGTATTTGGGTTTGTGTGTTTGTGCGTCAAATAGTTTTCAAAGCAGGGATACGTTGAATCCACTGCAGCCTCGAACTTCGCCAGCAGAGGTCGCTGTCACTGAAGCTTCGAGTAATGAACCCATTTTCGAAACATTGGCTCAACTGGTTCAATGCTTCATAAAAGCTTCATTTTGCCCATCACTAGGGATAGCCACTCGGGTTAAGGTTAGGGAATAAGGCTAAAGGTTAAGGTAAGGATTTAGATAAGTGGTAGGGATAGCCACTCGGGTTAAGGTTGGGGAATACGGCTAAGGGTTAAGGTTAGGATTTAGATTTAGAGTGGTAGGGATAAAGTCTAAAGAAAATAGTTCCATACACTGCATAACCCCAGGAAATGTTAAAACAATTACAAAATAACCTGCACCTCATACATAGCATAGCATCAGGTAATTTAATATTGTTTAGTTTTAAATAAAGCAAGAAAAACTTGCCCCAGATTTATCCTTCGCCTTCGTTGGTCATTTTGGTATGATAACTATGAAGTCGAAGGGAGGGAATAGTATCTAACGTGTGTGAGAGAAATATAGTAGAGCTACTTCGAGATGCAGGCTCTCTGAGGGTCTGGCTATGTGTTCAGTGTTGCCAGATTTGGTTGAGCTAAATCCGCCCAATCACGTTCCAAAACCCGCCCACTTCAGCAAAAAACCACCCAATAACGTTTTTCACAGGAAAACGTTGAATAAACATTAAATGCATGTTGTGGTTCTAGTGTTATATGCGCCAAGAGTTACTTCTAATGGCTGCAATGTTTTATGCTCCGTCCGGTTGAGGAGTAATAATAAACATCCCTGGGGATTTTACCATATCGACTCGTCCTTCTGATTACGCGGTAACGCTACGGTATTAAACAATTAAGCCCAAATGGCAAGTTCTATTTTATTATCACAGACCGTGCATGTCACAGAAAATGTGGAAAAATGCACTTCCTGTATCCCAGTGCCAGGCCCAAGAAATAACAGCAGTAACATCAACCACCTGCCTTTGCGTTAGTCCTAATAGCGTATGTGTGTGCGCGAGAAAGGTGTGTGTGTGAGTGACGTCAGCGAGTGAGTGGACGAGCGAGGAGAGTGAGCGGTAGCGTGTGTGTCTAGTGAAGAAGCGAACGAGTCCGGTAGAATAAAGTATCCATCCTGTCAATGATCGGTGGCCGCTTCATTCCGACCTATAAGCAGACACACTGCCGGTGAGGTGGGCTCTTAATTCAACGTTACAATAGCCTACCTGCAACGAGCTTTGCTGTCATCTGCTGGGGCAGGCGCGATCCACGATTTTAATTCAGGGTCGGTCTCCCATTCCTTTCTATAAAGTTTTTTATATTTCCCCCACTTCGGCATGATGCTTATTTCGCTAACAGAGTTGAGAGAGAGCGGGCTTTTGCCTCAGACTTCTGCGTCGGCGCACAACGGTTTGTTGATGTGACATCACGACGTGAAGTATATTGAAGTATAGGCCTACTGAGTTTTGTATTTGTACCGTTTTTAAACCATAAAATAACAGTTTGGTGTGCTGTTTTCACATTAGTAAAAAACCGCCAGATATTGGCAAAAGCAGCCCAAAATGTATATACCCGCCCAATGCATTTTTTCCCCGCGAGATGAAATCTAAAGTAGCCCAATTGGGGGGGAACCCGCCCAATCTGGCAACACTGTGAATGTGTTCTGCCCTCCAATCTCTCTGTCGATTTTTATAGGGTCAAGTGGGCGTGGCCAACGTGACGTAATGGTTCCTCCCTCCTCGCCTGTTTAATGGTGTTTGATCCCGCTTCCTAGTGGCTATGTAAGGGTTATGCAATTTGTGTGTTAGATCCTGCTTCCTAGTGGCTATGTGGGGGCAGTTTATGTGCTTAAAATCCGTAACAATATCATTCTAAATAAATACAAAATGGTTTTAGGGGTGGGTTTAGGGAATAAAGCTAAAGGTTAGGTTTAGGATTAAAAACAAACTTTTTAAATGTTGAAGGGTTTAGGTTTAGAGAGAGTGAGAAGAGTGGTGGGGGGAAAGGGTGGGGAGTCAGAGGTAAGGAGGTGTGGGATGTCTGTCCCTACATTCTCCCCTGCCTTTCTGGGCATCTCTGATATCCTATTCACATCTCAAACCCAGAGGGCAGAGGGGTGATAGGACGTTGAAGGGTTTAGAGTTAGAGAGGGTGAGAAGAGTGGGGTAAGGGAGAGTGGGGAGTCGTATGGACTAAAATGTCCTGCAGGTTTTTATTACGGTGGTAGGACATTAGTATTTTAAAAGAAGCGAGTGGGGCGGTTTGAGGTATGGCAGAATTCAAATGTTGATTTATAGCTTGCTTGAGGGGGCCTAGTTGTCGCGAAAATGTAGTAATTAATGGAATTAACTTTTGTTCTGTGTTCTTTTTTTCAGGGAGAACGGGCCGGTCTGGCTGGAAGAGGGCGGTCACTTCCCCTTTAATAGTCAGAAGAAAACGTTTGGAATAGCCGCGGGGTCTAAGGGCCTTGAAAAGGGTCCTGGTGGCCTGCTCTACGTGATGAGGTAGAGAGCAGATGCGGTGGAAAACGGATTAGTTGGGACTTGATGATGGAGCTGAAAGTATGCCGGGGATGGTAGCTGGTGTTAAATAATAAGGAATGACTGTCAGTGTCTTTAAAATAAACCTTGGTTGCTAATGTTTTGTGTCCATCCTTCGTGTCTGTGAAGAAAACTACTGTGTCTAGGAAGGGGACCTGCTGGAGATGGAGAGTTTGTTTGAGTTTGATACGGGGGTGGTGTGAGTTAAGGATATGTATAAAATGGTTAAATTCCGTTTCTGATTCGTCCCATAGGCCAAAGATATCATCTAAGTAACGGAAATAGACTAGGGGGCGTGACAGGCATTTAAGGAATGCAGATTCCTCCCAGTCTGCCAGATAGATGTCCGCGTAGGCTGATGAATATTTCCTTCCCATTGCGCAGCCGCATATTTGTAGAAAGAAGGATTTATCAAATAAAAAGTTGTTGCGGGTAAGGGTAATTTCTAAAAACTTTAAAATAAATGTGTCGGGACGAGATGAATCCGGTGACGAAGACAATGCTTTCTTCACAGCCTCGAGGCCCATGACAGTGTCGATGTTCGTGTACAAGGAGTCAACGTCGATTGAAAAGATAAACGTGTTATCAGGGACGGTGAGATTCTTCAACTTGTTGACAAAGGTGTATGTGTCCTTAAGGTAGCTCGGGTGAGTTTGAGATAGGGGGTTAATGTGAAAGTCTATGAACTCCGCCAGGTGGTATGATTCGGAGCCACAGTCGCTAACTATGGGGCGTCCTGGAGGAACCACGAATGGAACAGTCCAATTCTCTGGGGGTTTATGTATTTTGGGGAGAAGGTAAAATAATCTCGCCCGAGGGAGATCCGGGCCGTATAGGTAGTGTGCCTGTTTTGCGCTGATGAGATGCTTTTTCCTCATCTGGTCAATTAAAAGCCTAGCCATTGTCTGAGTCTCAAGGTAGGATCCGTGAGAGGGCGATAGTAGACCGGGTCATTAAGTTGACGTGTCGCCTCCAGAATGTAATTAGTACGGTCCTGTATTACAATTTGCCCTCCCTTATCCGCCGGTTTAATAATAATCTCATGGTGAGATTTTAGTTTGTTGAGGGCCTGTTGTTGATGGACAGTAATATTGGCCTCCCCTACAGGACGTCGAGGTCGGAGGTCACGGAAGGAGCGGAGGTCCTGATCGATGAGCTAGCGTATAGGCTTCGAGACGGACTTCAAGGCTGGTTCCCAGATAGACGGCGTAGTAAAAGGTAAGTAAAAATAATCTGTGTTATATTTAAAATAATCGAGAATTTTTAACCGTCTGTGGTAAGTATGTAGATCTCGTCTCAATAGGTCACGGTCTGGGAGTGACGGTGTCGTGATGAAGGTGAGGCCTCGTTCGAGGATCTCCTGAAATAGTAACATAGTTACGCCATTAAATGCGTTTATGTAAACATTTTTAGCGAGAAATGTGCATTTTACTTTCATAATGTTCGCTCGGTGAATGTGAAGGATGTTTGGTTTGATAGTTATGACGAAGAGGGAACGCTCCATTCACTTGCATGGACAGCGTCTCTGGTTGCTATGCAACTTCAACGTCTTGGCGGACTATATCTCTGCTGATCAACACTACGAATGCTGGAAACACACCAGACACACCATGTGAAGTTATTTAACCCGATTATTGTTATTTATATCTGAGATTATTTAATCTAACCCGATCCAAGCTCTATCATGCACCCAAACACGGCGGCGTTTGGGTTTCCTTCCTCGGACTCCTAAATCAAGCGCAGCCACAGGCGCTTAGCTGCGTACGTAGGACCATTTTTGACACAAAATGGTCAAGCAACATTTTAGCTGCGTTACGCACGTAAATCTTACGCGGGTTATGCGTTTGGTGTGTTCGTACCTTAAGCGTCGACAGTGTGTTGAGATAACCAGCACGTGAGTCAACGTCCTCGATATTCTCCCTCACAAAGTCATTAAAAGACTTGACACAACGGAGTTGGGTGGCGGATAGCCTGATAGATACCGTTATGAGGGGAATTGCAATGCGAGCCTGGGGGAATGTTTCTCTGGCCGTCCTAATTAAACGTCGGGTGTCCTTAATTATTGTGATAGCTGTCTGTTGTCTAAGGCAGTTGTTTATGCCAATAGACAATAAGATGAGCCGGCGAGGAGGACGACGGACAGAGTCGCTTCCGGGTGGTGGCACTTGCGAGGGAGAGACGGTTGGGTCTAGGGGCTGAGGAAGCGGTAATGGTGACTGGGGGCTCCGGGTCCGGCGTGGGAGATCCAAGGCTCGTCTCCAGGACGCCAGGAGGGTCAATGACTGCCGAGGTGGTCCGCACCGGTGGGACGACCGGAGGAGGACGTGGCCTGGTCACTGGTAAGCGCTGTGGGCCTTGGGGTAGCGGGACGCGGCTAGGTCGCGGTCGTTGAGGGGCAGATGTAGGAAAACGTCGGGTTAAGTTAGGGCATAGAGTTGGAAGGGTAAGAAGTGAAGGAATAGTTAGTGGCCTGGACGGTAGCATTACAGTTTTTCTCAGTCGCTTTGGTACATTTCTCAGATCAGAATTGAAATTTGCAAAGCAGTAGGTGCATTTCTCAAAACAATGTGTTCAAATAGCAAAACACCATGGATTAACTGCAAAAGCCAGCCTCTTGCTCAAAATCCTTAGTTCATCTCTCAAAAGTAAATATCTGTTTCAATGAACATGTCAGTGCCATCAGAATGACAAGTCCTTGTGTCATTGTCTACGGATAAGACAGTCAAATTGCTTAGTCATGTTGTCAATATAACAGTGTACTCTGGAGGGATGTTCTGATGTAAACTATGTCTAAAGTTTTGAAGACAATTATTGTAAATTGTAAGTTACACCTTAGTGTATGTGGGAGATTGATTGCAAGAGATTGGACAAGATTCACATTTACGCTTTGACTGTGCTGTAATTTGTTGACAGACCATGTCATTGCTAGAAATGTGAACATAGGAAAATCTCCTTAGGGTAAACTGTACATGCATTGCTGTAGGAATTACAGTGCAGTCATCCTACAACTCCTGACGTTCCTGTCTGTTGGGCCACAAATTCTCAGACAATGTAACATTGTGTTGTGCTCCAGCTATATACTTGCCAGTTCATGGTTCAGGAGATTTCCCTTCTTTAGGGAAAGTCAAGATTCACCTGGTAGCAATTGACCAATTCAGGACAGATATAGAAAAAAGAACAAAAAAAAGAGTCTAATGCCAGTGTATAGAAATGTATAGAAATAGGCTTGACATATGACAACTTGTTCAACCATTTTGCATGTAAAGACTTGATGAACTAATACCTAAATGTTGTGGGGGTGAGACTATTCCATAGAGACCATTGCAATACATTTTGATCAACATGATATAAGCAATTGATAATGTAGGAAAGAGCAGAGAATTGTACATAATCATGTGCATGGATGTACCAAAGCATTCGCAACGTGTTCAAATAAATGAGAAACTGTTTTTTCATGTGCACAAGTGACACACTGATGTGAAGATTGAACAGGTAGTTTTGAGAATTTCAATTCTGATCTGAGAAATGAACCAAAGCGACTGTGTTTCGATGCTTGAAAGGTGCCATAGTGGACTGTGGTCGTCTGGGAAGCGGTGGAAAGGCCCCAAGGTCCGAGAGGAGCAGCGGAGTGGCAGGCGGTGGCGGATCCGGGGCCGACAGCAGCAGCCGTAGTGCGGAGATGGAAGACGGAGTAAGGGGTTGCTATAGTATGTGTATAATGTTGTATTAAGGTCTTTACATTTATAATCATGTCCTCCATTGTGTTCTCTTTAATTTTGTTTAAGACCAGATCGTCAGGTGCCGCCGGTTTAATGAATGCTGTAAGTTGAGCTACTTTCCTAGCCATCCCTAATGGTGGGATGCCTGTTCTAATTGATTCTTCTAGAATTTCTGTATGATGAATTGATTGTAATATTTGAAAATAATGTTTGATTAATTTCGGGTCTAGATCGGTTGAAGGACTCGTCCCGACCGGAGTCAATTTTACGTGTTTCTGTGGGTCTGTAAGGTGAGTGGGCCTACCCAATAGGCTAAACCTATTTCTAAAATCATTAGCCATTTCGTTAGAAGATAAAATGGAATGAAAATAAAAAAGGCCTAGGACTATTTATAAAAAGAGGAGGGGGTTTGGGAGTTGGAGTTTTTAAAAAAGAACCAACATAGAGAAAAGAAGGAAAAGATAAAAGAGAGATGTAAATTCAACTAAATTAGAACAAGGTTAAAACCGTAGCTTGCGAAAGATGGCGATTAAAACAATAGATGCAGTTATAACCATAAGAAATGTAAAACCACAAAGAATGTAAAATAATAATAATGTCATAACCGGTCAGCTGGTGCAATGTCTTTTAGCTAGGAGGCATGGTTAGCTTAGCAAGAATAAAATCGATTTCCCCAATCGGTTCCGTCGAGTAGTCTTTAGCTGGGAGGTAGGCTGTGCTTGGGTTAGGTGACAGGATGTCGTTGATCCGCCCGATGGGGTTGTACAATATCCCAAAAACTGATTACAGTCCAAAGTAAAAAAAAGCTGAACACGTAGATGTCTCTGTACTCACCAGCCAAAAAAGCATTTGAAGGAGATTTGATTAAAACCAAAGGGAATGAGGTAATTTCCACAGGTGTTAAAAAGTATAAAGTTTAATCGCTCCAAAATGCAGGTTGACCAAGTAAAAACAGACTTTGTTTAAAAGTAATTTAAAACAAACAAAGTAAAATAATTAAAATAAAGTACATCCAAATTAAAAACTCCAAAGTTGCTAAAACAACAGTTCACCAGAATAACTGACTTTACATCCACAGAAATAGAGAGCGTTCCTAACGTTTCACCCAGTTAGGCTTCGTCAGAGGAAGGGTTAGGTGATAGGGTTAGGGTAAGGGCTACTTACCACTTTTGAAAAACGGTTTTTTTGAGCTAGTTCGGGCATACAGACGGGCGTGGGAATTCGGCGACCACCCTCGGATAGGACTAGGCCCAGCGGACTTGCTCAAGAAATGTGGAAATGTGGTTGTTTTTTTCGATTTTAAAACTTTAAAGTGAAGCTGTTTTTTTTTACAGAGGGGCGTGGAAATTCGGAATAGTGCCAGTGGTAGCCCTTGGGCCCCTCTCCATACCCTAGAAATTTGGCGCCCCTAGTGGCAACTTTTTTTAACATGGTAAAACAGCTAAAATCGATCTCACGGGAGCAGGGGGAGGGGCATGGGAACCAGGTTCCTATGGGTGGTAGGTATTGATGGGGCCGACGTCTGTGCAAAAATGTGGCCGCCTGGTGGCTTGTTTTGGTATAGAAAATCTCATTTTAAGTTTTCCACTAAACGCGGGGAAAAAGGGGTGTTAACAATATTTATAGTGGAAGGCATTTAGTGTGGAAGGTTCCCTAGGCTCCGTCGACAGGTGTGCGTAGTTTTGGAGTTGTAGCTAACTTCCTTCAAACTCTCAAAAAGGATGTGATGGAAACAACACATCAATGTGTTTAGGTAAGGACAACACATTGTGTTATTTTATGTGTTAAACCCATGTAACACAGTTACTGTGTTGATATTTTAACACACCTGTGTGTTATAGTTGACACAATTTGTGTCAATTTGGTTATTGTTACGCTTTTGTCCAAAGCCATACAAATACAAGACAATTTAATACTTAAATTTAACAAGGAGCAAATTAAGATGTTGGTCAGACTATAATAAGGATAGTAGCAATAATAAACAACAATGTCAATTCAATCACAGCCTATAATGAACTAAGTGCATGTTGTCGTTTTATTTATATTTTTATTGATCTTAGCAGATAAGACAATTATGAAATTATTTAAATCAAGTAATGAGTGCAATAAAGATAAATTCCTGACAGCCTAATGTGAAATTATGTATTATTTATTAAAAATATTGTACACATAAACATTACACAAGTTCATAGCGAGGGTTTACAAAAATATCATTGTTAAAAAATATCAAATGCATTGGTCTAAAATCAATTAAATCTCTTATACTAATTAGTTTAAAGTCCTCTGTTCTCTGGACTGCAATTGCATGGAAATGGTTATGTATTCTTAAGAAAAACAGAACATTTAGATTTTCACTTTCTGGTAAAATGTGCATTACTTCTCCAAAAACCAGCTCCCCATTTTCATTGCGGTTAAGGGGTAATATACAAGTTGTTTGATATCTCTGACCAAACACAGTCACAGTGTGCAACATGAACAGAGCTGCATTGTCCAACATCACGACCAATCGCCTTTAGGTTATCAATTAAGCAGACATCTTCTTTTAATGAACCAAGTAAGACTGGAAAACGGTTTGCCACAGTAATTTTATCTTTAAGAGGACTACCCAATTTCCAGTTAAACATTGCCTGTACCTGATGCTTGAAGGCTAATGTTTTTGAGATATTAATAAAATTACACACAACCTGGGCCTGCCGTTTTAGTGGAGCATGCTTACCTTCAAAGCGCATGCACCAAAGTTTACCAAGTGGTCCAAAATACACCATCATTCGCCAATAATGCGTCATGAAATGGTGCTTCGGTATCAGAGGCCTGTCATATAGACTCTTGAACAAAGTGTGGTGATCAATGACTAACTGCTTCAACAACATCGCTAATCCTTTTGTTGCAACAGGTGCAAATATTATATCACAAATCTGCCTAAGTAAAAGAAATAATTGCCAATGTTTGTTTCCCTCATCAATAAAATCCCCAATAAGGAAAGGTAAAAAAAGCAACAAACACCACATCTGACTTGCATTTTGCCTAATGGGATTCTCTGATGTTCTTAAATGAATAATGGCAGTAGGTTTGCTTTTCATATTGTTTAAACCATGGTCGAAGCCAGCTATCCGGCTGTTAAGCTGGTCGTCTGTGAATAGTTGTTCATCATATACAAAATGTCTTAGCATAAGTTTCAATTCCAGCGGGGCTACTCCCTCCAACACGTCATGCATCACGTCGCCACAAACATTTTCAGTGATATGAAAAAAATTCAAAGAGTTAAGACAAGAGTCTTCTTTAATGCCGGTTAAAGGAGGATTGTTAAGTTCAACATGTTGACTGTAATTGTCTCTATTACGTAATTCTACGAGATCATCATTAAATATATGTTGCGCATTTTGTTTATGCACCAGGCATATATGGCAGAACCTATTGGCTGAAAAACTTTCAAAGAAACCCCCAACTGAATGACAGGCCAAATTATCTGCGGTAAATAAGCATAATGTACCATGTAATAAAGAGTTTTTCCCATGTATCTGTACTTCCACCCCTCTTGTTTCAAGAATGTTTAAATCCTCTAACAAAGGTTTGAATATTGAGTTAAACCCATAAACCTCCCTGTCTATGGAATTGAAAAGTAAACATAAATGAATATTTTCAAGAGAAGAGTTAAAACGAGCAGGTATGTTCCTGAGGCAAAAATACACAGCACCCAATTCATGCACCTTGGTTTTGGACCCAAGAGGGTTTGTTGTTTCTAAATCATCAAAATAAAGTTGTATTTGTAAAGCTTTTGGAAATTTGTTGTAGAATTCATTATCTCTGAATCGAATACCATCACAGTAATCAGACATTTTAGCATCACTACTTTTATTGGTTTGACAACAAAGCTCCGGCATTTGTTAATTTTCAAATAGAAACCTGAGGGTATCAATAATTGATATGTACTGAAATGTATCTGCTATTAGAGCTTGTTTTAATACACCCTGTTTTCGTTCTGTGTCACTTCGATATCCCAAGAAAACTTATTTTGGCTTCACCAGAGACAGATTTTCTGAAAAATATTTGTTCATTTTGTAGGTGGTATCTAATCCATCAAACATATTCCTCCCACTTTCAAATTCCTCCATCAAACTTTGGACATCTGGATCATTACAAAGCATATCATGACTATTAAGTACAGATACAGTCTTTTCTTGCAACCTATCCAATACCCTGCCGAGTAACTCTTTAGAGCATGTCATGTTTCTTTGAACATCAGCAAGAGTGCAGTTGGAAGATGAGTACATTTTAGCAGCAAATTCTGCCGCGCACTTTTCATAGTTATAAGTTCTGTCTTCTGAAATGTCCATATCAGTTTCAGAACAATCATCAGCATTAGAGCATGATGGTGGTGACAAGTCTGGCAAAGTCTCAGTGAAATTGGTATTTAAGCTTTGAGTATCAGGATGGTCTCTCCTGAGATGTCTGGCATATGAATTAAAGTTATGGTATATCCGTTGGCAAACGTTTTGACCGCAAATAATTGTGTAATCCTGTCCATCAGATAATGCATGCACATGTCTAAGATGATTGATTAGTTTTCTTACATCTTTCACTCTAATTTTACACCTGGGACAACAGTACATGTTTGTAAAACTGGCTACATCATAGTTTGGAGCTTTGCAATGAGCTCCACAACTTTAGCTCTCTTCCTACCAGAGAGGGGCACTTCATAAAGACTCTCAAAGAAATGAAAGACAAGTGAGCTGGACAGGATATGCAACATTACACACCCAAATCATTTTGAAAAGTTTGTCAATGGCACAGGTCAAACCGTTATCCTTAAGAGGAATGGCAAGTTTGTCGTTTTCTGCAACAATGATGTATTGGGCGGAGGCGGAGGGATCTCCAATGCACACCAAGTGGGGCTGGCGATGTTCTACTGGTCTATCAGGAGGATTGTTCAGCACACTGGAAATGCTGGTTCCAGTCTGTTATTTTAAAGAAAGAACAAGAACATAAACAAGTCATTAGACATATGCAGGGTTTCAAGCCATTTACAAATTGACAATACTCATTTTACATTATACCAGATATAACATTGCACCATAAAACATACACAAAACATACAATATAGGCGTTCCGTACTGTAAGCACACAAAATAAACATTTACTATATGAGGGGCCTACCGGCTTTATATCCAAAAGGTAGCCCAAAGCTGACTTCACACTGCATTTGGTGTTCCCTTTGCCCCTGCCTGATGCAGTGGGGGGCAGCAGATGGACAAGCTTATGAAGAGCTCTGTAACATGAAACTATAAAAACAAACACAATTTAGTAAACTCTTACTTTCTTGTTAAAATCAAAAGCATTCATTCACTGTAGCACAAAAGCTTAACAGAGATAATTCCTCCAACCATCATCCTCAGGAACTGGTGTCAAGGCAGCTGCAGGTTCACTTGTGGACATTTTTAGTATCTTTGGGATGATGGTTCCCTCCCATTTTCGGATGAACATGTCATCTTTTCCAGGAAACATCTTTCCAAATTCTGTGTCAAACTACATAAATGGACAAAATACAGTCATTTGAATAATTATAATAATATCAGATGGGTTAAAGACAATTCATCCAACTTTCATTATTTTCATCTTCATTTTACAATTGTTATTACAAATAGGTAATTTGAATAATTAGAATGATATCAGAGGGATTAAAGACAACTCATCCAACTTTCATTATTTTCATTGTCCCAACACAATATGCACTCACCATGTATGGCATGTCCACAAAGCGTGGAAACTCTGCAAAAAATTCCTCCAACGTTGGATGTCTAGCAGCAATCCACAACCTTCGGCTAGCATAGGTTTTGTCCATGGCTTCTTTGATGGTGCTGAGGTTTTCCTGACACGGTCTCATTCTTTTTATAACCGTCATCCATTCGTTGACTGAATCATCCCCTTCTGCAGGCATTTCCACCCTAATGGACGCTCTAGGGTTATCAGTGGACTTGACACGCTTGCGCTGATAACGGCGTTGATCATCTTGAAGATTCCTCCTTAGATTTCGGAGTCGGATCTCAAGGAATCCACTGTGGGATATGGGGTCATAGAAATGTTCCTGGAAAAGAAAAGGAACTTAAATAGTTTTCCATTCTCAAAAGTATGTAGAATACATACAAGTGTGTACAAATAATAGGAAACCCTAAATGCTTAATCTCTATGCAGATATAGTGGTCATTATGTCTAGCTTTAAATTTTTCAAGTCAGTTGAGTCACTCACTCTAAAGTAGATTACCAACTCACCACACTGAACCAGTATGTATGAATGATCTATATTGTACAATAGCAGTAAATATGCTTTAATTGTATAATTTCAAATCTTTTAAAATAAATTAAATTAAGTTATAAAACTCATATCAGAATTATAGTACTTTAACTTTCACTGTTACAATAACACCACATTACATTTATATAGCGCTTTTCTTGACACTCAAAGTGCGTCACATGGAAGGGGGGACCTCACTAGCAACCACCACCAATGTGTAGCACCCACCTGGGTGATGCACGGCAGTCATTATGCACCAGAACGCTCACCACACACCAGCTTGAGGTGGAGTGAGGGAGTGAACGAGCCAATTACAGTGGGGAATGATTAGGGGGCCACATTGAATGAGCCAGGTTGGGAATTTAGCCAGGACACCGGGGAATCCCCTACTCTTTGCCATGGGATCTTTAATGAGCACAATGAGTCAGGACCTCGGTTTAACGTCTCATCCAAAGGACGGCATCTCCTACAGTGCAGTGTCCCCGTAACTGCACTGGGGCATTGGGATCTATCATTTTGGCCAGAGGGAAGAGTGCCACCTACTTGCCACCCACAAACACCACTTCCAGCGGCAACCTAGTTTTCCAAGGAGCTCTCTCATCCAAGTACTAACCAGGACCACACCTGCTTAGCTTCAGTAATTCAGCTAAGACAAGGTATCTGGCGGCTGGCATAACAGTTGTTATAACAATGAATGAGCACTACTTACAAATCCCTCATTCTCCTCTCCCATCTTGATTTTTAGTGACGGGAAAAGTGCTACCATAGATCTGGCCAACTTGGATTTGTCTTCACTTTGTGGATAACTGTCGATTAAAACAAATAATTCAAATCAGTGAAGTTAAAAGTTAAAAGAGTATACAGCTATCTTACAGACTTTTTAAACAGGCTTTCTTTCAGTCTATAACTATGTCACTACTTTCAAAAGTACTGATATACATTGTATTGATATTTTCAATGTACAATAGAAGTGACGTATTAATATTGAAACATTTTAAAAGAAGCGCTTTAAGTACCTATAAGCTAAAGTGAATTGTAAAATGGTGTATTAACTTACAATCCCTTCCTCTCAATCAACTCACGATTTTAACAATGAGTTTCCTTGAAGACTCAGAGTGTTCCAGAGGCCTCATAATCTGCTAGAACACTTGCACCTTTCCTCACAAGAACTGCTCTCAGAGTTTCAACACCAATGGGATCCTGTTGAAACAAATAAAATCCACATAATACATGAACCATTTCTGATGATTTCAGTGTTCATTAGTACAGAAAGTATTCACTGCATGCATTTGTTGACTACTGGATGAATGAAGTAGTTCCCAAAGACCAGTCACACAATTATGACAAGTAATGCTTATTTACTGCATAGCTAAGATGTTCACTTGAGTGTTGACCTTCACATCACATGTTTTGTCCTGTCCAGCCATTCTTGTTCTATACTGTACATTCTAGTAGCTCTAAGTACACTTTTGTTTGCAAAGTTGCAAGCCCCATAAATATCTATTTCCAATTAGTATTTTTCATGTTATCACATTAGTTGGTGTACATACCCTGATTTGATTTGTTTCAACTGCATCCGACTGTTCAGTCTTAAAATGTTACAAGAGACAATTATTATTATCAAACATCACTTGTATTGGTCATTGTGTCTATACTAAAGCGGTAGTAGTTATTTAGAATATTCAAATCATAGTGGTACTTTTCTTGTTTCTTTGTTTAATTCGTTATATTATGTTATCACATTAGATGGTGTACATACCCTGATTTGATTTGTTGGGACTATTTCAACTGCATCCGAGTGTTCAGTCTTAAAATGTTACAAGAGACAAATTATTATTATCAAACATCCCTTGTATATATTGGTCATTGTGTCTATGCTAAGGCGGTAGTAGTTATTTAGAATATACAAATCATAGTGGTACTTTTCTTGTTTCTTTGTTTCATTCGTTATATTGTCACCGCCCGGCTCTTGACGGTGGCAAAGATGGGAGACCAGACTAAAGAGTGAAATTAGCTTACATTTATTCACAAACCAAGAGTATAAACAACCAAACATATATATAAATGTCAGTAATCAGTAGTGTAAGCATGTGTGTGAATGTGTGTCAAACAAATAGAACAAAAGCAATGGCTGCATCAACAAGAGCCAGCCCAGATCTTCTTCTTCTTCTTGGTTTTATTGGCAGTTGGCAAACAAACATGTGCATTACCGCCACCTACTGGTTTATTTATGCGTCTTTATTTACTATTGTAACCCTGAGTTACCCGGATTTCATATTTTCTTTATCAAATGTGTTTCTTTTAGATATCCAAATACGTGCCTATAGCATCTATCTCCTGACATCTTCCTTAATATATTCACCAACTCATATCTTTCTTTAATTTCTGCCAACTTATCCTGCATTTGTCGTCTCTCTACTTCATACTTCCTACAGCTGTTCATTACATGATCTACAGTTTCCTGCTCCTCACAATGATCACACCTCCCTGTGTCATGTTTTTGAACAATAAATAGCGATGCATTTAGCCCTGTATGTCCAAATCTCAGCCTTGATATTACGGTTTCTTCCCTTCTGCTCCTTCCTGTTCCCCTGGCCTCTCCTACTTTCCTCTGAATTTTATAAAACCACCTTCCCTTCCTCTCCTCCTCCCACCTCTTCTGCCATTTCTCCTTCATTTTCCTTTTAATTATGTTTTTACCCTCCATCTTGCTGATATTTATACGTAATTCAATTTCCTCACATTTTGTTGCCTCTTTTGCCACCTTATCTACCACCTCATTCCCTCTCACTCCAATATGTGCCGGTACCCACACAAACACCACTGTTATACCCATCATCTCTATTCTATATAAAATCTGTTTTATCTCTATTAAAATGTCCGGCCTGCTATCCGACTTACTGCTCTGTAGACTGGTTAAAACTGAACTTGAGTCCGAACATATTAAAACACTTACTGGTCTAGTTTCCTCTACCCAATGTATTGCCAATAAAATTGCAATCATTTCTGCTGTATACACCGATACTTCATCACTGACCCTTTTACCCACCCGCACCCGAAACTCCGGGACCCAAAATGCCACTCCTACTTTACTTTCTGCACTCTTTGATCCATCTGTATATATCTTTACATACCCATAGAACTCATCAATATACTCCTGCACACTTATGGCATTACAAACAAACTCTCTATCTTTATTTTTCCTTTCTAAAATTGTCAGATCTACTGTAGCATCTGGAAGAATCCAGGGTGCGAGTGCTGGTATTGGTACTGTTGGACTAAACTGTATCTTTTCAATTCCAATTTCTTTTGCCCTCTGCACTGCTGTCCAACCAAAATTCCTAACTTCCTTTTTCTCTTTTTCCCAACTAGGTTTTAACGTGTCTTGCGCTGGATGTTCCTTGCTATGTCCTTGTAAATGCACCCAGTATGTCAGTGACAATTGCAGCCTTCTCAGATCAATAGGCATGACCCCCATTTCTACCTGCAGCGCAGCTATAGGTGTTGTTTTAAAACCGCCTGTACATAAACGCAATGCCTGATTCTGTATCCCTTCCAGTTTCTTCATATGTGTCTCTGCTGCTGCCCCATATACCACACTCCCATAATCTATAAACGCTCTAATTAAACCATCATATATACCCTTTAGTGCCACTCTATCCGCCCCCCACTCTTTTCCAACTAGACACCTCATTATATTTATAACCTTTTTACATTTGTCCACAACCTTCTGAATGTGTATATTCCATGTTAACCTTTCATCAAACCACATTCCTAATAACTTAGTGTTTTACTCTTTTTAGGTCTTGTTTATAAAGTTTTACTTTAATCTCATCTCCCACTCTTTTCCTGGTGAAAAACATTATGTTTGTCTTCCCTACCGAAAACTTAAAACCCCATTTATAAGACCATTCCTCCACTCTATTGATTGCCTCCTGTAATTTTTTAACAATGAATTTCATATTTTTCCCCCTCTTCCATATTGCCCCATCATCTGCAAATAATGAAAAACCCATACCACTCTCTATTTCTTCAAAAACGTCATTTATCATAATGGAAAATAATAGTGGACTAATTATGCTCCCCTGTGGTGTTCCATTCTCTATTTTAAATTTCCCTGACAAGCTTTTTCCTACTCTCACCTGTATTGATCTCTCAGTTAAAAAATCTTCAATCCATCTGTATATTCTCCCTTTAACTCCCAACTTCCTTAATCTAAATAATAATCCTTCTACCCACATCATGTCATATGCCTTCTCAATATCAAAAAACACAGCTACAACACTTTCCTTATTTATCTGTGCCTTTCTGATCTCATGTTCTAGGCATATGGTCGGATCCATAGTGTTCCTCCCCTTTCTGAACCCACTCTGATACTTTGACATAAATCCTTTACTCTCCATATAGTATGTTAATCTTTCATTTATCATTTTCTCCATTATTTTACATATATTCGATGTTAAGGCAATTGGCCTATAGTTCTCTGGGTTAGAACTGTCCTTCCCTGGTTTAGGTATTGGTACAATAACTGCCTCCTTCCAACTTTCTGGTAATTTACCTTCCTTCCAAACTCTATTGTATAACTCCAATAATATTCCTTTTGCTGCCTCACTTAAATTACTTATCATTATATAACAAACCTGATCCTTTCCTGGTGCGGTCATCTTTGTTTTCCTTAATGCACGATTCATTTCTGTCATTGTGAAAGTCTTATTAAGCAAATCTTCATTTTCTTCCTCATCTTGCATCAACACTTCATACTCCACTAAAGTAGCCTCCCTCCCTCTTTTTCCCTCTTCACTAATATTTTCTGAACTATGAACTTTCACAAAAGCCTTTGCTAACATCTCCCCCTTTTCTTCTTCCTTCATTGCTATTGTTTCCCCTACCTTCAAAACTGGATATCCATATTCTCTCTTAACTCCATTCATCTTTTTAATCATGCCCCAAATCTGTCCCAATTCCGTTTCCCGTCCCACCGAATTGCAAAAATTCCTCCAACAAGTTTTCCTTGCATTTTTAATAGTTCTCCTTACATTTGCTTGACTTCTTTTATATTCAATAAGGTTCTCAAACCTATGGTTTCCCTTTAGCCTTCTAAATGCTTTATTTCTACTCTTGATTGCTTTACTACATTCTTTGTTCCACCATGGTACCATCCTCTTTTTCCCTTTTCCTTCTTTCCTCTTAATTGTTCTCTCAACAGCCTCTAATATAACTCTGCACACATTCGTATTTAGCTGGTCAACATCTTCTCCTATCTCAATTTCTAACATTTCTTTCTCACTTATTTCCTTAAATAGTTCCCACTCTGCATTGTGAAAGTCCCAATTCAACACTCTTTCTAGATTGCACTCTTCAATTGTCAATTCTACTCCAATGATTATAGGATAGTGATCACTTCCAACAGTCATTTCTTTCCTTACTTCCCATGAACATACTCCTGCCAGTGTATCTGTTACTAGTGTAAGATCTAACACTGACTCCACTCCATTGCTTACATTTATTCTTGTCCCCTCCCCATTATTTAAACAAACTATTCCCTTGTTGTCCATTAATTCCTCTATCACCTTCCCATTATCATCATCTTTCCTTCCTCCCCATAACGTGCTGTGTGCGTTAAAATCTCCACACCATATAGCATTTTGCCTTTGTCCTACCCTCTCCAATTCCCCCAACTTAATTTTCTTACATGGATTGTACACATTGATTATAGTCATTTTCCTTTTATTAACCCAGATTTCAATAACAATTATCTCTAGACTAGTTTCATAATTCATTGGTACTCTTTCATACAATATTCCTTCCTTAATAAACGTTGCACATCCCCCTGCCTGCCGCTCATTCCTATCCAGTCTAACTGAGTTGTATCCTACAATTTTAAAATCCAAGTGTGATTTCATCCATGTTTCTTGTATACAAATGATTTCTGGTTTAACGTCTAATTTCTCTATATATCTCTTAAATTCTTGCCCATTCGATATCAGGCTTCTGGCATTCCACTGCAGAATAAGGAACACCATTATTATACTACTTAGTAACCCCTTCATTTCTATTGATCTCATCCTGTACCATCTCTCCCGTTACATCCTTTATGTCTAAGTATTCCCTTGCTGCCTCCACAACAATCTTTATCCGATCTGACCTTGTACTTTTGTCCTGCATAGCTAGATTTATGACCTTCGCCATGAAGAATACAAAGTTAGCCTTATCCACAATCAAAGTGTCCTTATTCACATCACATTGCAAACCTACTGGCTCTAAAGCTTGCTGTGAATACTCAGAGGGTTCAACAACACCCACACTTGCACCACCTTGTGGTCCTTTTACTTGTTTGATTGCCTCTGCATATGTTACTTTATTCTGGACTTTATATTTCTGAATTTCTTTTGCTTTAATCTGTGCTTCGCATCCTTGATATGCCGCACTGTGATCCCCTCCACAATTGCAGCATTTAGCTTTAGCCTCTGCCTCGCATTTACCATATTCATGTTCCCCTGCACATTTGGCACATCTTGGCTTTGCCCTACATTGTCCTGCTATATGCCCAAACCTCTGGCATTTAAAGCACCGCAATGGCCTGGGAACAAATTCTCTAACCGGGTAACTCAGGTATCCAATCGTAACCTTATCCTTTATTGCCCCTTCAAACTGAATAAGCACAGACAAACTGTCCACTATTTTCCCCTGGTATCTGGTGGACAACCTTTTTTCAACAGTCACTTTGGCTCCCTTGATTTCTTTCTGCAGTTCTTCAATACTTAAGTCTATTGGCACTCCGGTTATCACTCCACGTATCTTACGATTTATACCAGGGATATGACTTTTGATTCTCACTTCGTTCAGTGTACTCATTTTCAAAATCTTTTCTTGCTGATCCTTGTTAACAGCTTCTATTAACATCCTTCCTTTGCTCAAGAACCTTGCCTGTTTGACCGAACCAATCTCATTCCTCATAGCTTTCGACAGTTTGACTGGGTGTAGCTTGCTACTAGATATCTCTTCAAACTCCACAATCACTTTCCACACTTCTCCTTCCTCCTTCCTCCTTGCTTTTTTCGACTCATTCTGCTTTTCTCTGTCACTATCACTCATCTCAGAACACCTTCTTGTTCTATTCTTTTTCATACTGGTCACGGGATTCCACACTTCTGCATCTGAATCATCATACTCCATATCATCACTAACGATACCAGACTTCGCCAATCTTCCAGGTCCAAACTCCATCTTAGCATATCACTAATACTTTTGTTTGACTCTCCTCGATGCCGCCAACTCGCTCCCGCCAGCCCAGATCTGCAGAAGGGTGAGCCTTAAATAGCACCACACCAGCCCAGGTGTCTCATCAGGAAGATGACCCTCCCACGACCTGGAACCTGCAAAGGGAGAGCAAAGCAGCAAAGAACACAGAGGCCCCTAGTGGAGTGGTGGGGTCGTCACACCCTCCCCCTTAAAAACGGGATTCCCACCAGGAATGCCGACCAACCACAACTACACAAAATGTTATTTAAGTATAGCCCACGTGTTCAACCAAATATTTACAAAAAAATTCTACCAAGGACATACAATACCCCCCTCAAAATAATCCAGTTCAACCATTTGCATAATACTGACCCGCTCGGAAGAACATACCTGGCCACCAAGCAGACCCCACTGTAACCCAGCAACTCCCGCGCCTGGAGAAGCAGTTTAAGAGTACAGCAAAGAGCCATGAAACCAGGAAATTGTAACCTTACAAGTGAATCAAGGTGTTCTCGACAAAGCATCCGCCACAACATTTCGAGAGCCTTTTATGTGACGGATGTCCAAACAATATGGCTGCAGGAACAAAACCCATCTCATCAATCTACGGTTTGGGCAATGTAGAGACTGCAAAAAGGTGATAGGATTGTGATCTGTATAAACCACCAAGGGGATGCTACCAGAATCAAGGTAGACTTCAAAATGCTGTAACGCCCAAATGAGTGCTAGCGTTTCCTTCTCAATGACAGAATAGTTCCTCTGAAAGGAATTAAATTTCTTGGAGTAGAAAGTCACCGGTCGTTCAACTCCACCATCATCATTTTGGGACAAGACAGCACCTACCCCCACGTCGCTCGCATCTACATGTAGAATAAAAGGATTATCCATTTGCGGAGCAGCTAGAATGGGAGGAGAGCACAGAACATTTTTTATGTTCTCAAAAGCTTGCTGACAGGCCAACGACCAGATGTATTTAGCTTTTCCTTTTAACAAATCTGTTAAAAGGTGCTGCCACTGTTGAGAAGCTTTCGCAGAAACTGCGGTAATAGCCCACCAGACCCAGAAAACGTTGCAGTTCCTTTTTATTGGCTGGCACAGGATACTTTGCTATAGCAGAGACTTTTGCTTGCACTGGCCGCACTTGCCCCTGACCCACTGACAGTAGCCTTAGCAAACTCACACTTTGCCAAATTTACTGTAAGACGCGCTTCACTCAGACGTTCAAACAACATCCTGATGCGAACCAAATGCTCCTCCCAGGTATTGCTATAAACCACAACGTCATCCAAGTAAACGGCACATCCTTCAAGCCCAGACACAACAATATTCATTAACCGCTGGAACGTTGCAGGTGCATTCCGCAGTCCAAAGCTCATCACGTTGTAGGAAAACAAGCCAAAGGGTGTGATAAAAGCAGATATCTCCTTTGCTCGTTTTGACAGCGGTACTTGCCAGTAACCCTTCAGCAAATCGAATTTGCTGACATACTTTGCTGAACCAACCTGATCCACACAATCTTCCATGCGCGGCAGTGGATATGCATCAGGCTTGGTGACTGCGTTTACCTTCCGATAGTCTGTACAAAACCGAGGACTCTTATCAGACTTATCCACCAACAAGCAAGGGGATGCCCAACTAGACGACGAGGGCTCTGCAATATCATTCTCAAGCATGTACTTTATTTCTGATTCCATCACCTTACGTTTTCCCTCAGACACCCGATAAAAACGCTGGCGGATAGGCTGTACATCACCTACAACGATGTCATGTTCAATCAAATGCGTTTGGCTCGGTGTATCACCAAACAGCCCATGATAGCCGGCAATTAGCGTAGACAACTCAGCACGCCTCTCAACTGACAGCTGACCAAGCAAAGTGTCTAGGTTACGCAGCGTCTCAGAGTTTTTTAACCGGCCTCGCAGCAAACTCTCATCCGGTGGGGTCACACCATCATCCTCCTGCACAACCGAATGCTGTGGAGAACCGCTTTCCACTGTGGCTGCCACCGAAACTGACCTAACCGACCGGTCCTGCTCCTTGCCACTTGAATCAGAAACCGGTGGCGCACGCTCAAAATAGGGTTTCAACAGATTAACATGGCAGAGTTGAGTCGATTTCCTTCGTTTAGGTGTTGACAACAAGTAGTTCTGCTCTGAAACCTGCCGCAACACTGTGAAAGGACCAGTGAATTTTGCCTGAAATGGAGAAGTCACCATAGGCAACAAAGCTAACATGCGATCACCAGGACTAAACTGATGCTGCTCAGCTTTCCGGTCATACAGACGCTTCATTTTTACCTGCGCAGAGGCCAACTTCTCCTTAGCCAACTCTCCTGCTGCATACAACCTATGTCGAAAACCATTAATGTAATCAATCAAATTTACAGGCGGTTCATGTTTTGCAACAGGATCATGCACTAAAGTCAACGGCCCACGCACCGTGTGCCCGAAAACAAGTTCGTTGGGGCTGAAACCCGTGTTCTCTTGCTCCACCTCCCTAGCGGCTAGCAGCAACCATGGAAGCCCCTCTTCCCAGTCCTGGTTCATCTCAACGCAATACCCACGCAACAGAGACTTCAAAGTCTGGTGAAATCTTTCCAGGGCCCCTTGACTCTGAGGATGATATGCGGAAGCCTGGTTATGTTTAACCCTTAACTGCTTTAGCACTTGAGCAAACAGCCGAGAAGAAAAATTTGAGCCCTGATCACTCTGAATTACTTTCGGTATACCGAAAATGGAGATGAACTGCGGGAGCGCCTTTACCACCGACTTAGCAGTAATGCTACGCAATGGGTAGGCAGCCGGGTACCTTGTACTTCGACACATGACAGTCAGTAAGTATTTACTACCTGATTTAGAACAAGGTAAAGGGCCCACACAGTCTACAATCAGATGCTCAAATGGTTGTGCAATAGCTGGAATAGGGTACAGTGGAGCTGGCTTAATAACCTGATTTGGTTTCCCAGTTAGCTGACATGTAAAACATGTTCTAATGTAGCTGGACACATCACTCTTCACACGAGGCCAGAAAAAGTAACGCAAAATATATACATATGTTTTACGCACTCCCAAATGCCCACAGTGATCATGGGCGGCCTTCAGAACCTCAGTGCGAAATTTAGATGGGACAACAACCTGCAACACTGGATCACCAACAAAATTGTCCCCATGTGGCATCCACTTCCTCACCAACAATCCATCCTGCACAAAATAACCATTAGCAGCGCTCCTTCCATCTGCATCAGTGACAACCCTGTCATACAGTGATTTCAAGGAGGAATCTGCTCTCTGTTCTGCCATGAGGTCACTGCAGGAAACAGACAAAAGAGGATCAGGAAAGGACACCGGGAATGTCTCCTTGTCACCCTTTTCAATCTGGTCAAGGTCCCGTTCAGCATGGCGCATGGCCCGTGTTACTGCACAAGCGGGGAACACCTCAGGAAACCCACATGCACCTTCATCCAGCTGTCCTATAACCAAGGGTGAAGTAGTCACAATGGGCGGTGGTGAACCCTTAGCCCACACACGACTGCCTGCCAGATCATTCCCTAGAATGATATCTACACCATCAACAGGCAATGCAGGGCGCACTCCCATAGCAACTTCACCCTGGACCAAACCACAGTTTAACACAAATTTGTGCAATGGAACAGGTGACGCTGTCAAACTCATGCCTCTCATGAGGACATAATCTCCTGTATCAGATTGATGAGAAAAAGGCAACACCGAACTCACAATATATGAATTAAAAGCAGCAGTATCCCTTAGGATTTTTACAGGTACAGAACTGTCGCTGCCCACCAAAGACACACTCCCATCAGACAGAAAAGCAGAGAACGAGTCCTTCAAACCGTCCATAACTTCAGCCTCCACCTGCTGACAAGAAATAGGCCCGACATATGGCACAGAGGTAGCACACACATTCGACCTAACCTGTACTCCTTCCTTCCCACGTCCAGCTTTGGGACAGTCAGCCTTCCAATGCCCCTGGCCCTTGCAGAAGTGGCACACCTTCCCTAAGTCCAATGGCACTCGACCCTGCACCGAACGCCCTGGTCTACTCAGGCCATGATAACGCGTTTCCTCCCACTTACTTGCAGTACTGAGCAACCCGGTATCGCTCCTGCTATCTCTACCGCTATACTCACGTTCAATCCTGTGTGTGAGCACATACTCATCTGTTAGGGTGGCAGCTTCTGCCGCAGTCTTCACTTTATGCTCACTGATATAAACAGCAATATGACTAGGAACAGAGTTTTTAAATTGTTCCAAAACAATCAGATCACATAGAGCATCAAAAGTATCTACCTTCACAGCAGAACACCAGCGACTGAAATGAGTACACTGCTCCCTCGCAAACTCAACATGTGTCTGCCTACTCGACTTCTCCCATGTCCGGAACCTCTGCCTATATGCCTCAGGTACAAGCTCATATGCGCGCAACACTGAAGCTTTAACTGTCGCATATTCTCTACTCTCAACTATAGTTAGAGCAGAGTACGCCTCCTGTGCCTTACCCGTCAACACACACTGCAAAAGTAACGTGCGATCGGAGTCGGACCACCCCCTACTCTCGGCCACACGCTCGAAGGCGTGCTCACAGAACCGAGGAACCAACCGCAAGCTACCCACAGCATCAAATACACCAGAGACCCTTGGAGAAAAACTCACCCCTGTCTCAGATCCACCCAAACTCAGCCTACGCTCCTCCAACTCAAGTCGCTTCCGCTCCATAACGAATTTCTCTCGTTCCGTTTTCGCTCTCTCCCGTTCCGTTTCCAGCAGAAGCAACTCCCTCCTCTGCTCAAACGTCAAACCAACTTCACTCAAAAGCGCATCCGAAACATCCAGCCGGGCACCAGCAACCTGCAATTTAGGTCTGAGAACCCCTGTTTCCAACAGATTAGCTTTCACAATTGCCTTAATGTTTTCCTTCATTCTTTTATCCCCAACATCCAACTCATAATACTCTGCAATTTTCACTAACTGTTCACGTGAGCAGCGCTCCAGCCACTCCTCTGATGGAGCTCGCAAAAAATCCTCCACACTAGCCATTCTCAGCTCCAGCCAACCAAACCGTTACCGTGGTCTTGTCCCTCTAACTGCCTAATCAAAACTAACTAACTCACCCCCTAGTCTTCAGGCGTTTTTGCGGTGGGTATTTACGCACTGAAACCCGCAAGCCCGGTGGAGCAAGCAGTAAATGCCGACCCCACCAGCAGCTTGGGACGTGCTCCCGAGACAACTGCTCCAGCCACATTTAACACCACACTACAAAACCCCCCAGCAATCTTCCAAGGGAAGTTGCTCTTCACCTATCAGGGACAAAACAACGGCAACTCTAATGATCACACATAGGACAAAGCACAGAAAACACTACCTTTAGCACAATTTCCTCCTGTTACAGCCACTTAAATTAACCAAAACAAAATGGATTGCTTACCCTCTAGTCCAAGTCTCCCGCGTCAACAGAATGTGAAGTCATTCACCAATCACTGAACTTAACAAGCTACAACCGCTCACTAACGTAAAACCAGACAGATCTTACCAACTACCCAAATACAAACCCCGGTCAACCGGAAATGGACGAGCCCCCACTTGTCACCGCCCGGCTCTTGACGGTGGCAAAGATGGGAGACCAGACTAAAGAGTGAAATTAGCTTACATTTATTCACAAACCAAGAGTATAAACAACCAAACATATATATAAATGTCAGTAATCAGTAGTGTAAGCATGTGTGTGAATGTGTGTCAAACAAATAGAACAAAAGCAATGGCTGCATCAACAAGAGCCAGCCCAGATCTGCAGAAGGGTGAGCCTTAAATAGCACCACACCAGCCCAGGTGTCTCATCAGGAAGATGACCCTCCCACGACCTGGAACCTGCAAAGGGAGAGCAAAGCAGCAAAGAACACAGAGGCCCCAAGTGGAGTGGTGGGGTCGTCACAATATTGAAGAATTATCATTGCAAAGATACATACCAACATTGATGCTTCACGTGTCTTGAAAAACACCTGGAACTTGTCCATGTGTTGAACAAAGTCATGGCAGTCTATATCAATGAATTCATTCAATTCAGGGGAGAATTTGAGAATTCTGTCACATTCAAGGAGTTCACTGTCAAGGAGTAGTGTTGCATTCGATTTGCAGTCATCTACTATCTCTTCGACAGACTCCAGCTGAAATATTTTTTTGCTGATTTCCTTGTCATCCAGAAATATGGTAACAAGCGATTTCGGCATCGCCATGTCTCCTTGTAGCTGCAACAAAATAGAAAATAGTCATACCAGTTCCCACGAACAAAGCAACGTTTCCCGCCTGTAATGTTAGCAATCATAGCGTCTAGCGTTAGCATTCTAGCTGCTTTCCACCGAATTCGCTAGCTGAATTAGCTATCTTAAAATACATACCAATGTGGTCAGCTTGCTAACGTTAGCTGTCCATAGCTAAAACTTTACCCAAATGCGGATTTACCCACATAGTAATACGAGTTGACGTAACGTTAGAATATTTTAGTTTCTACAGTGTTTTTCAAAGTGTGTTAATGTAAGGTCAGGGTTGACTTAACATGGACTAGTCTAGCATAACGATTGCTTATCAATAACCTAGCTGCTAGAGCTACTTGGCTAACAATCGATGCTGGACTTTATTTTAGTTTATTATCGTTTAACCTTTACAATATTTAAAATAAACATAACAAATACGTCTGAAGACATGGGTCTACCTTACCTTTTATTCAGACATTTACATCCACTGTGTGCCAGTGCCACCTTCCAACTTCTTCAAGTGCGCGCCAAGATAAAATGAAGTGCTGAGAAAAATAACTTCTCTTCTCAGGGTAACAGCTCATCCAGGACACCAGGGATTGGCCAATAATTTAACACATTTTGTGTTGGGCAGTATATTCCAGTAATATAACACATTAACAACACAAAATAACACAAATTGTGTTAAAATTGTGATAACACAAAAAATGTGTAATTATTTAACACATCATTTTTGAGAGTGCACATAGTTGCCATTGTAAAGATTTTGTGAAAATTTTGTGAAAATTTGTGTGGAGTGAAAAAAAGTTCCCACAGAAAGTGTCTAGGAGCACGTTTTAGGGCATTTTGAGTCGTTTGGTGGTGGTCTGTGGTGATTTTTTTTCCACCGCTAGTTGGCGCTATCGCGCCCGACGATTATGGGTGAGTAGCTGGGCTCGGTCCGACCCTGAATCTGCAGGAATTATGTTTCTAGCCCCTTCCTAGGCCGAGAAAATTACTTAAAACCAATCCAAATAAATAGGGTTAGGGTTAGGAAATGTCATCAATTAATTTTTTTCCACCACTAGTTGGCGCAATCGCGTCCAGCGATTATGGGTGAGTAGCTGGACTCGGTCCGATCCTGAATCTGCAGGAATTATGTTTCTAGCCCCTTCCTAGGCCGAGAAAATAACTTACAACCGATCCAAATGAATAGGGTTAGGAAATGTCAGCAATTAATTATTTCTCAACCACTAGTTGGCGCAATCGCGCCCAACGAATATGGGTGAGTAGCTGGGCTCGGTCCGATCCTGAATCTGCAGGAATTATGTTTCTAGCCCCTTCCTAGGCCGAGAAAATAACTTAAAACCGATCCAAATCAATTGACGTTTGTTTAGGTTATTAAAAGTAGAAGGGAGATAGGTAGAAAGATAGGTAAAAATTTGAGAGTGTTTTAGAGCCCCCTGAGTCAGTCTGCACTGAGCCCGACGTAATTTTCCCCCAAATAGATTTCCCCCCATTGACAATGCATGGAGAGGCTAACCCTGAGCCTTAGAGGTCCGTGTACTTTGCGGCCAATGGATTTTCGTTTTGAAATGAGAAAACCAAAATCGGGAAACGAGCTGTTTCCCGATTACCATATAGAGATAGGAAAACAAAAATCCGAAAATGACCCATTTTCCGAATTTTGTTTTGATAATAGAAAACGGAAAACGGTAAAACGATCAGTTATCTGATTTTCTTTGATGTGCTTAAACATGGACATCGGGAATTAAAATACTGCGTGGAAATCTTCTTTCTCAATTTTGCGAATATTTTTGTGTTGTGACCCGGAAGCTATCAGTAGTTGGCGCGCGGTGTATTTAATTTGGAGCCAAGCTATCAGTAGTTGGCGGTGTATTTAATTTGGAGCCAGACATCCTTGAGACGCACCTCAAAATGGCATTGCACGAATATGCAGGTTTTATTTCAGAACACCGAAATAATGGAATGTCCTGTGGGGATATCGCCACTGCGTTATGCACCCAGTTTGGAACTACACGGGGGTTTTCCGAGAGGAATGTGCGGAGGTGGTGTGCTGAGCAGGGGCTTGTCAGGGACTTCTGCCCTGATAGTCAACTTGAAGTTGAAGTCGCTGAAGGTATTCTCGAGGTAGGTTTTTTTTTATCATCCGCCTTTCACGATTACCGCTTTTGTTAAGCATACAAAGGAATGCTACTCTTACATAAAAAGCTGACCACAGTTATATGCAAAGTCGGGCATCTGACTGGTGCTAATGCAATTTTTGGATTTAATTCATAAACACGTTGGTTGTTAATCAACAGGAAATATTTCTGTATTTTTAAAAAATGCACGTCTTAATCTTAAATTTAAACTAAGATGATTTACTATTTATAATTAAATATATATATTTAAGCAATATAGTAGGCTGCGAGTGGGGTAGGTAAGGGATATTCCCACGGGTGGTGTTCGGCCGTAGGTAACAGCAGGTAACAATATCCCTTACCTACCCCACTCGCACGAGTACTATATTGCTTTTATAAAACAATTTTATATTCAACCAATTAACATTTCAACACGAAGTTATTGATTTAAAAAATGTTAATTTCACCATTGTTTCTCCGCAACAAAAAATAGTTCCAGTCAACGTCTTGGTTTGGAATTACAAGAACTAACAGTTATCATCAGCGCGCTTTAGAATGTTTCATCGCAGAGTGATTTATTATTAGCTGTGAAAGTCCGAGTTGGGATGTCCTGGGATATTCCAACTCATGGAACGTCTCTCGTCCAATCAGAAACGGCTTAATAACTCGATAGAACCCAATTGTTTTATAATATGTATATATATTATGTATGCTAAACATCATACCTACACCCCCCACCCCCCCAGACTGGATCGTCTTTTGGTCGAAAAATGATGACTGGATATCTATCCGCAAAAGGGGTTAAAGCTTCTGAAGGCAGAGTGGGCAATGTGTTGAGAAGTATTCATCAACCCTACCACATTGCAAGACAGCAGGTAAGGTCAAATAGCATTGTGTTTTCTACATTTCAATAGAACATACGTGTTGAGATTCTAATCATACGAATGAAAGATTATTGAGTTTTTATTATAATGGAATTCTTATATTTTAGGGTGCCCGGAATCTGAACCCCATACCCTACAATGCAGAATACATGGGTCACAAGCTGCATGTAGATCAGAATGAGAAGCTTGTTATGTTTGGAGTGACTCATGTTATGGCTATCGATGGTTTCAGCAAGAAGGTGGTCGGTCACTCCACCATGCCAATAAAGAACAACATCGTGATTTATGAGGAAGTGTACCGGTAAATTAACTTCACAGACTTTGTAAGGTGGAACCCAAAGTTGTCTCCTTAGGAGGACCCAGACTTGAACAAGTACATTAAAAAAGGTTAAAACCTAGATTTGTAATATGGAAATAATTAATTTGGAAAAAACAAAAAACTTTTTCCCTCTTCCAGTTTCTTAGTTAATTTTCCAGTTTTACTATTATTGATATCATTCCAATTTTGACAAAAAAATGTAATTGTCACTTTAGCTGGCCATGGCTAAGAGACTGATGCTGTTTATGTATATTTTACGTTTGTCGGTGATTTATCTTCAGGCCTGCTGTTCTTTCCTATGGAATATGGGACCAGGTCAGAGTTGACTGTGGGAAAGAATTCTATCTGGCTTTATTCATCCAGGAAAAACTGGCAGAACATCGACACAATACTCAAAGGCAGCCCTACCTTCAGACACCTTCTACAAGGGTAAAATAAATGTGTTGTTAAAAATTAATCCTGGTTTCTTGCCATTGAGGCGTATTTCTAATGAGGGCAGGCAGACTGACACTATCCTTATAACCTGCACAGAACCATGTGATAGAGAGAATGTGGTCGGAGGTGAATGCTCGAGTCAACTACCCTTTGAAGACAGCTCTGGTACAGCTGGTGGACCAGGAGGAACTGGACATGGAGGACAACACATCCAGGTATTGTGTGTCAAACCTGACATGCCAGCTGGCTAGGATTGGCATCACAAATGTCGTACAGGCATGGAATGCACACAGGATCCCAGGTATGATTAATTTCATTTTACTGGCGGTATTACAGGCATAACTTGCTAATAAAGCAGTGTAAATTAATTTTGATGTTCTATTGTAGAGTTCAATCTGAAATGGATTCACAAATGTGTAGCTCAAATTGCAACACTGCAAATCCAGTACTTTCTGTAGAGGGGCAGATTCAATTAGTAAAACATGTTATTAGTTAGAATCAAGTTTTTTGGACGTTGACCATGTTCTTGCTTTTTTAGATGACTTCTACAGGTTTGGAGTTGAATGTAAATGAATACATGCTCAAAGCACAGACATTCATCTTTAATTTGAGGGCATTTACATTGGGTGAATTTTGTAGGAATGACCCCCATCTGAATGAAGCTGTCATTATTGTCAACTCCAATATGCTGTGAAAGACAACTAAAATAACAAGTCAAAACATCATTGGCAAAATGATTACCTCCCCACAAGTGTAACCCCTTTAATCTCACTACTCACTTTACTGTCTTGCAGGAAGGGGAATACCAAACGAACTGGCTAAAGAAGGGTGTCCTGCAAAACTTTCTGAGGACCTTCTGCCAGTCGGTGCAGTTGCAGCTGACCTGTATCAGCAGGAAATGGGATCAGCCTTGAAAAGAGAATCCATTTTTGGAAGTGATCCTTTCCCCTCTGAAGAAGCCCAACAATGGACTGAAACTGAGTTTGGTTCTCTCTTTGATTTGCTATCCCTCTTCCAAAATGTGGTTAACCATAACTATGGCCCTTTTAAAAATGCAGTGAGGTCTCTGATTGATATCACCTCAAGACATGTGCGACCTGTTACACAGTGACCTGCAATGGTCAATGAAGAAGCAGTATACCAAAAATAACATTTTATTACAACAATGATAAAGTGGAAGTTGTCTTTTTTCTTTTCTTTTTTTTAAAACGGTCACACACAATATAAACATTACAAACAACATCTTTCTGGTCATGTACCCATAATAACATCCAACAAACAAACTGAGGTAGTTCCAGTAATGTAAACATAACAAACAATAACAAACAATTATCTATCAAATCAAATCAATTTCTCTCTCCTTGAAAAGTGACAAGGCAGCAGAGAGACCCTTCACTTCATGTATTTTATTTTCAAAGTCTCCTGCCCTGCATTTCAAGCAGTGGTCTGATGTGACTAACCACAGCTCCACACAGGTACGACATCCAATTATCGATTCACAGCATGTGGCGAACATGGGATCTGCCATTACAGCTGCAAGGTTAAAAAAATATATATTATAAATTGATGCAGAAAATAACATTTAATTGTTAGTTGCAATATAGAAGGAAATTAACTAAGCAATCAGAAGTGTGTTTTATCGCAGAGTGAATGTTGAAGATGGCGATGAACACCCGTGACAGCTGGTCAGCGCAGTGCTTGAGGGTGGCAGGCGGCTATGTTTTGTACTGTAGAATGACCTACTGTTACATATCTTACACGTACCTTTACACACAAGACATGCAAAGGCTTCCTTTAAGGGCTGCAAACCGACATTTGCCATTATCTCCTCCTTTTGAGACTTGGCCAGCTGAGACAGCTGGTTGATTGAATTAGTGACCTCTTGGAGACTCCCGGCGGCTTGCTTCAGCTGGTCAACACGTCCAAGGACCTCCTGCAGGCTTGAATCTCCATCCCTTCGACTTAAATGTATGAACAGAAAAGAAAGGATTAAAGATTTTTTTCAAATGGTGCATATGAACAAATGTTTGAATATCTTTCTGAATATTTTATAAATCTTAATTTACTCTGTAAAAGCGTCAACCTATGAGACATTGTTGTCATATAATTGAATCATAATGACTTCATTCATGATCATCACTCAAAAAAGCAGACCAAATTAAGTTCAAATAATAATTATTCTTCCACTCTACTTTCTTTTTCCTTTCTTAACTTTTGCATTACACTGGTATTTCCTTCAGGAAGTTTTAGTTCATATATGAATTTGCCTACAGATCAAATGTTGTATTACCTTGTTTTAGCTCTTCTCCCATTCTGAAACTCCACAAAGTCACTTTCAGGCACAGCATATATTTTTCTTGAGTTCTGTTTCCAGAACTGGGAACCTAAGAAGTCAGAAAACATTAACTTCACTTGTTTTTAAAAGGGGTCATTGACTTTTTGGGGGTATTTCACACGGTTCCTTACGGTCTCCGAATAGGGTATGTAACATTGGTTGGGCTGTAAACAAACACGTGTTATTTATTTGAATGAAACACAGTCAGGGACATGAAATAACGTTAGCCACATTGCCAATAAACTAAACCATCACATCTACCGATAATAGAAACAGGGAGGATACGTTAGCAACAACATAATACTACAGCTTGCGGTTGTAATGAACAAAGGGTCAGAACAGCACCTTTTCAGCTACATCTTCTTAGCAAATCCTGCTTTACATACCTACCGGTTTCTAATTGTGAGATTTGCATATGAAAGAAGTGTCAATGGACTTTAAGGGTTCATTGTATGTACATTTTACCCACTGAACTGTCGTTAATCAACTGTGACAAGGTAAATTTGTTTTTTGCAATCAATGACTCCTTTAAAATCAACATTAAGGTTTATTAGAAACCACAAATTAGAAGCAAGTTTCTGATCATACAACTTACTTCTTGTGCCCTCAGAGTCCATTATTTCGTTTCCTTGGGTGTCCGTCAAGGTAATAGGCTCATCAGAGCCCACGGCATCTTGAACTTTGGCCGAAATTCGTTCAACGCAGGCCTCAGCTTCCAAAAAGCGCACAACAACTGTCCTGGAAGGACTGAGTTTCTCATTAACAATTTCTGCCAGATGGATTGACCTGGGGATAAATCAGACCGTCTTAAAATCACACCTATGGGCCTAAAATGATATTATATATTATAGGACGAGATTTTAGCAGCAGAGATCAGTTACATATTTAACAAGTTACATATTTAACAAGTAACCTTTGGAATGATCTTCCCTGGAACAAGCTAGCTCCACTAGCTCGTGGAGTTCCAGCTCGTGGTGGTGGTGGTGGTGTTTCAGTGGAAAAACCAGACGCAGAAAAAGATGTGGCAGAAGCAGAAGCCGGTGAGGGTCGGCGCATGAACCCAAAAGCAGGGGCACCAGCAGCGGGTGGAAGGTGCTCTGCATCGCCGTGGACCTCATAATGACTGCGATTAGTCAGATTAATTATTGAAAAATGGCCTGCTGGCTCTGGAAATATTGCCGTGTTGGAGTCGTCCGTGATATAAAGACTGCTGCAACTGACCTGTTTAATAGAATTAAATGAAAAATACCATAAAGGATTAAAAACATTGTAATTAAATAGTACAAATACTACTAATCCCGTGTTTTCCATAACAAATATACATCACAGGTCAACATACTTAAAACAATTCATATATACATTAGGGCTGTGAAATGATAAAAAAAAAAGTGTGGATTAATCTGTGGATTAATCATGATTTATCACATATTACCGATTTTCTCTGTATATTAATCATGACAAAAGACGGATATATACATTTAACATGTTTTCTTTTTTCATTAATGAAAACTAAAACAATGGTGCTGCAACTCAGCAGTTCTTTAATAATAATTCATTTTATTTGTAACGCACTCTTCAGAAGTTTGTTCAGAAGAATCTCAGAGCGCCAAGTCTTTAGCAGTTCTCTTTGCTTTTCCATATGGAACATTAATATATCATCATCCCAAAAAGAATTCGGGCTTTTTAGCTATTGTTTGGTTGAATACAAATGTTTCTTATCTTTTCAAATCAAACAGAAATGATTTGGGCTTCTTAGCCAGTGGATGGTTGAAAATGTCTCTTTATTGTCAAACAACCATTGACCACACCATGACACAATATAGTCTTCCTTTCGCCAGCTGGTGTGGCAAACTACCTTGTTCACATTCCCTGATAGTAAAGCTGACGGCTTCTTTAGCACCATGTGTCCTGTGACTGACAAGTGACAACAACGTCTTTCACACGGCATTGTGGATGAAGGAGTGGCTAGATATTTGCGAGCCCTGGCAGTTAGATATTTAGCGAACTATGCTAACTAATCAATCTAGTTGAGAGAACATCCCTAAACAGTTATGTCATGTCAACTAGTATTATTACCACTACTAGTACATCACTAGTCTCTCCAACAAATGAGTTATTGTTAAAATCAAAATGTTAATGTTACCGTTTGTAAAATTGCATGTGGGAAGTCAAAAAACTATTTTGCGCTCAAAAAATAGCCGCGGCTATGCTAACATTAACTCATTCTACCTGTCGTAGAATGACATGCCACCAAGCTAAGGCGCTGTGAACTGTGTGAGCATTTTTTTTGCAATGGATAAAAGTGTCAATTATAAGTTGAAAAGTAACATCACCTGAAAAATCCTGCAAATTTTGTCTGCAGACATGTCCTCTTGCTTCATAGTCAGCCGTTTGGGTCCGCGAAACAATATGAAGCTCTCCATTTCCATTCCATGCAATGTAACGGTTAAGCTTGTGAGAGGAACTTCCGGGTCACAACACAAAATCTTCGCAAAATTGAGAAAGAAGATTTCCACGCAGTATTTTAATTCCCGATGTCAATGTTTAAGCACATCAAAGAAAATCAGATAACTGGTCGTTTTACCGTTTTCCGTTTTCTATTATCAAAACAAAATTCGGAAAATGGGTCATTTTCGGATTTTTGTTTTCCTATCTCTATATGGTAATCGGGAAACAGCTCGTTTCCCGATTTTGGTTTTCTCATTTCAAAACGAAAATCCATTGGCCGCAAAGTACACGGACCCTTAGAGATAGGCCATTGGGCTTGGCATGGCAAAACCCTACAGGTAAGTAAGGTAAGCACAGGTAAGTAAGGTAAGCACAGTTAAGTAAGGTAAGCACAGTTAAGTAAGGTAAGCACAGTTAAGTAAGGTAAGCACAGGTAAGCACAGTTAAGTAAGGTAAGCACAGTTAAGTAAGGTACACTGTAAACGATTTAATGTTAAATTAACAGTAACTTACTGGCAACAATTATCCAGTAGTTGATGTATTTCCTATCACAGTAAAACTACTGTCAAAACTTATAACAGTAGTACAACAGTACGGTCGTTTGTTTTACAGTAGTTGTATTGTACTGTAACAATATCAAACAATTTATCGTATATATATATATATATATAGTATCTTTAAAAAAAAAATAGAAAACAAACAACAATATTACAACAATATTAAAATTATATATATACACTGTAAAAAATAGTTGTGCCCATTAGTCATGATAACTTCTAATTCATTGTCAGTATGACTACAAATTATTGAAACAGTTGGGATAACTCAGAATTTTGTGTTTATGTCTTCTCAACTAGTGAAAAGTTTTCAAACTAAGAAACATGATTCAATTGAAATTAAGAATGTCAGTCAAAAGGATGTACGGATAATCGCTTCTGTCATTGGCTGCCTACGTCAGCCAATGACAGTCCAAAAAAAACGTTGACAGGCAAAAAACCTTTCTGCTGCCGCTCATTTTCACCATATCGAAGTCGGTTTGGTAGTTTGGATTACCCTGCTAGAATCAGAGATCTCTAAAATAGATAGTTTATTTGAAAATAAAAGAGAGAAAACTATTTTTTAAAGCCTTTTCTGGATATCTCTGATATAGTGAAACTTCAGTGTAACTGCGTGTCGCGCGTGACCCCGCCACTCTATCTCCAGCGCTGCGCGAGGGCCGAGCTGATGGCCGAGCAGTGCACCGGGCAGATGAGCTCAATGTGACGGAGAAACCCACAGCCGTCGCACAGAGACACTCTCCTTTCTCCTCAGGAAGAAACTGGTGCCTGCTCCACAGTTTGTCATCACGGTGGGTTGAGTTAATTAAATGTGTTTTGTCTTGTCTTTTGCTAACTTGGTAAGTTAGCTACTGCTAACTTAGCCGTAGCTAACGTAGCTCGTGGTAACAGCTAGCTAGTTTCAGCCCAGCTCGGATGGATAGGTTTTTCAGGGGTATGTCATGATGACCATGAGACTCTAGGTCTCACGTCCAATTTCTCACAAAATTAGTAAGTAGTTAATAAAAAACTAAAACACATTCATAACTGACAATGTCACGGCGCGAAAAAGAGGGGTCATCCCTATGTTCCCCGGGCCCTATTTTCCCGGTTTTCCCAAAAAGGATCATATGTTCCCCTGTAGCCATACATACCGGGGAGCATAGGACCCTTTTTGGGAACAGCGGGGAACATAGGACCCTTTTCTGGGAAAAGGTTCTCCGACGTCTCTCCCTCTTCCACAAAAGGTGAAGACATGCAATGGTAGTTATCTCGGCCGGAATTTGGCAGTAATGGTGGAAAAAGTAACAGACCGGGGAACATAGAACCCTTTTTTTAAAAAAGGGTCCTATTCCCTGTTCCCCAGTCTCATACAAAGAGGGGAACATAGCATAGGACCCGGGGAACATAGACACGCTCCCGCAGGAGCCACGCATGCGCACAGACAGAGCGGCGCACAGCGCTTTCTCTACTGTGCTGTTACTTTATTCAGAGAAAGAGAAATATTCAATTAAATTAAATTGTATTTGTGTAGCCCTTAATCACCTGTCTCTGATAAATCGCTGTCTAATCAATACTTCATTCACTGCCTCTTCCGTGGTCATTACAATATTATGAATAGACTGCAGTCGAGTTCTCCGACGTCTCCCCCTCATGGCCTGCCCATAACTGGTTCGAATATTAAGGGCTGCCTAATGTTCGTTCGAATTTTGATTTATTTTTTGATATTTGAATTATATTCGAATAACGAAGTTCGGAGTCAAAGCCAAACACAGGAGTGACAGTGAGTTACTGTACTTGAGAGGACGCTTGTGTCTCTGTCACACTGAAACTTTCTCATGATTGGAAAGAAACATTAAGTTCTATTGAAGTAGTAGCCTTAAAAATTGAAAACAACTTACCCTACTCTAATTTCAGTGTGATGAGGATTGTAATGGAATGTTGACACACACAAACTGTCATTTCACCATATTAATTTGCATTGTTGCCCGTATTAACTGTTTGTAAATTGATTGTGTTGCAATTGTAGGGTGTATTGTAACTCTTGCCATTATACTGACATGACATTTTATCTTTTAGGTCCTGGTCTGATATGCTCTATTTCGCCTCCTCTTGATCAATGAGATGGATATGTAAGTTTTGCACGTACGTCACAAGAAATCGTCGAAGAATCCTTGAACACTACAGATCCAGTCATGGTCACTATGATTGTATATTTTCAACTTATACAACTACTAATGCTAACACATAGTAGCATTGTTATCAGCAGCAACCTCACTAACTCACACATACTTATACTCTTACTGTTCGTTGATTGTTATTGAAGTGAGGTGTCTCATGGCTACATCTATTTGACAGGCTAGTTGCTTTAATTGTGTATTCTGTCTCTTAACAGAATTCCAACCAAAGAAAAGAGGATGTCATTCTGAGGGGCCTGCCGTATTTCCTCCGTGAAGATCCTTCAAAGTTTCCTCAGGACTGCAGAGGTAAGCTTAGTTATTGTTACTGAATGAATTGATGAAACTGTTGCTTGCTGTAAATGTTTTAATGCCTGTGAAAAACTGTCCCCGTTTTATTCACCCAATCTTTTTGGTTACAATATATGGCATGCCGTTAAGGAAATTTACTTTGAATATATTGAATGAATGTTTGAATATATTGAATGAAAACTGACTCACTGGTGCCATCTTTCGTATGGGCCTATCTGCTTCTACCGGAAGTGTTATTTCAACCAACATCTCCTTCAAGAATGATGCATAATGTTCTTTCAGCAATGTTTTGTTGAACATGATTACTCATAAGAGGGTCTCCTGGCTGGGGGCTTCTGTAGCGGTGGTTGAGGCAGGTCAGTAGTCTGATGGCGTGCGGGTAGAAGCTGTCTCTGAACCTGCTGGTCCTGGTTTGGATGCTCCTAACCCACCTGCCTGACGGCAGGAGCGTGAACAGACTGCGGCTGGGATGGCCTGAGCCAGAGAGGACGCGCCGTGCCCTCCCCCCGCAGCACTGGCTGTACAGGTCCCGAACGGCCGGCAGCCCACTCCCGACGACCCGTCCCCGATCACTCTCTGCAGAGCTCCGTGCCCGAGGACAGCACAGCCGCCGCACCAGGCTGCGAAGCCCCCAGCCGGGACACCCTCTTATGAGTAATCATGTTCGCTAACCCTAACCCTAACAAAACATTGGTGGTCCTAGAGGAACAGATCATTCTGCATGGAATCAAGGACTACTCACATGCAGTAGTTATGTTAATGGGGCTGCTATATGCACTGAACATTGACTACCCGAAGGAGCTGCAATACACCTTCGAAGTCATTCAGAAGGTTCTCATGAACATCGGCATTGAGAACTGCTCTGCCAGGGTTCATGGACTGAGGAATAGACTTTTTCGTAAAACTGTGTAGACACTACACTGAGAGTTTTCTTTTGAGTTCTGTTACTACTATTCTGTTACTACTATCTGTTACTAGTTCATTACTATTGTAATGGTCACTGACATTCTCAGTTGCAAGAGTTTACAGAAGTAGACTGGGTTTGAGGTCTTTCCTGGAAAGTCTTTTTGACCTGTTTGGTTCTGCATCATTTTATTTTATATTTTTCTCATGTTATGAAAGACGTAATGAGTAGAGAACTAATTTGTGTTATTCTAAATGTGTTATTGTTCGTGTTATTGTAATATTCTAAATAGACACATACACACACACGGATCTCTCTAATTTTTTTTGTATACATCCCATATCTGCTTCCTCTGGTCTCATCTCCCATATTGCTAATTAATGTTTTATTTTCTCTTTAATAAAACAGTGACACACACACACACACACACACACACACACACACACACACACACCTCTGTTTAAATATTTCTCTCCCGCCTGCCTCACTTCCCCTCACTTCATCTTGTCATTGCCTGTCAGTAGGGATCCTTCTCTTGCTGGTACTCAATGGACGTAATGAGTACTCATTTGTGTTATTCTAAAGAGGAGATGTTTTACCCATAAGCTTGTGCTGTTTTTGGGGACGTTTTGTACTTGATGGGATGTGTTGCTGTGTTTACCTTGCCCATCTGGTTTATTAAAGCTTTGAAGAACTGGAATTGATTTGGTTTCTTTGGAACAACCAATAACCTATAGAGATGAGATCTTTAAGCATAATGTAAAATAAAGTTAAAAGAGAATTAACAATTATGTGGTACAAATTTAATCTTAAGAACTCAATTATGAAAGTTGACTCAAATAGAAATGTATAATGAAGTTGACATAACATAATAAGTTAGGTAAACTAGATATTGTAGGTAGACTGAAATGTATATTAATTATTTTCAGCTTTGGAATTCCAGTTGAAATAAATTAAGATTGTGTTGACTCAACTAAATAATTCTATGGGAACTGAATTTTGATTAAGTTATGTAAACTAAAGGTTCATTTTATTTGACTAGAAAAGTTTATTTGTTTTGAACCATTACACAATTGTCTCAACTAATCTTCACGTTCAGCTAACTTAACATTTTAAGGCAGCCCGGACACTAACTTTTGTTAGTTGTAACAACTTTTTTTTTTTTACAGTGTACAACATCAGTGTGTTATCTCTTTTTTAATGAAGTGTTATGAATGTGAGTGGTTCAGGAACTAAATACTCAATAAATGGGGAGATATTGAAGAACAGAAGACAGGGAGCGGAAAGCCAACAGGGATAACACACAGGGCCTTTTTTAGACGAAAAACTCTTGGGCAAAAGTAGTTTTGGAGTATACAAATGACTGCAGGGTGGAAAATGCCAACGTACCAAACCTGGACCCACTCTCTCATTGTCCATGCATATAAATAAAACACAATATTATATATTATATTATCTATCAACATTATTTATTATTATTATTATTATTTATCAATCGAAGCAGCAGCTCCTGGTACAGCAACGCAGGCTGAAACCCTGTCAAGTTCTGAAAGTGGTCTGTAAAGGGAAAAAAAAATAAGTTGACTCAGCAAAAAATAATTAAAAAGGCAAAACTCACATTATTAAAACAGTGTGAAGGCACAGGGACACTGCTCTTCACTTATCACACTGGACAAGCAATTTTAAAAGGCTAAGTGAATGAAAATATAAGTCTTGACATGATATGTATTGGCCCCTTTCAATTGCATTCTGATGGAGTACAGAGCCAAAAAAAAATGTCACTGGACTCAAGACTGCCCTATGTGCAGTAGCACTGTGAAATATAGGTGGTATGTTCATTTGGTTACTGTTAATTAATTAGTCTACTTGACTATGTGCACAGTCTTATTTGCCCATAATAGTCATTCAATTAATACTCTTACCTACGGAGCCCCTCTGGTGACATCTGGGAAAAAAATATATATCTGTTTGCCCGACTTAGTGATCTGTTTGCATGACTTGATAATCTGTGGCCACAATTTAATAAATTGCGGGAACGAGATAATTAATTTGTTGCCACAGTTTAATAATTTGTGGGAACAAGATAATTAAGTTGTGGCCACAGGTTAATAATTTGAAGGACCAAGATAATTATTTTGTGGCCACAGTTTAATAATTCGAGTGTGGCTGTGTTGTCTATTGTCGCAGCAGGGGTTAGACGCATGTCGGCTATGGACAAGATATAAGAGATATCGTTCTATTTTAACCTCGGAATGAATTACAATGACATGCTAAAGTCACTTGCTGTTAGGCAAGGAGTTATTATAAGTAAGAGGCACTTAATTAGGCTGCTAAAAATGCACGGGTACAGCCGAAGACAATATGATGACCCTCGGTGACGAGATAGACTTTATCATGCAACAGCTGAAGGGAAATGGAAACCTGCATGGATACAGATGGATGTACAGCAAATGCATGAAATTATTAATTGTCATTTGGCATCCTTGCAAATGATAATTATATCTGGCATACCGATTCATATGATAAATGAAACCATATGGAATCTGCATCAATGGTTGCATAGACAGCTTTTCCCGTAAAATAATTTGGCTTAAAGCGGCATACACCAGCAGTGATCCACATGTCATTGGAGGCTACTTTATGGAGGCCTAGAGGAGTTCGGTGGCTTCTAAGGTCCGCCCGACACTTGGTGCTGGTGTAGCTGTCAAAACGAGGTCCATCCTCTATCACGTCACCGAGGTCATCATATTGTCTTCGGCTGTACCCGTGCATTTTTAGCAGCCTAATTAAGTACCTCTTACTTATTATAACCCCTTGCCTAACAGCAATTGACTTTAGAATGTTATTGTAATTCATTCCGAGGTTAAAATAGAACGACATGCGTCTAACCCCTGCTGCAACAATAGACAACCAAAACATAAAAGACAACATAAGTATCTCGTTCCCACGAATTATTAAACTGTGGCCACAAAATAATTATCTTCTTCCCACAAATTATTAAACTGTGGCCACAAATTAGTTATCTCGTTCCCTTAATTTATTAAATTGTGGCCACAGATTATCAAGTCATGCAAACCGATCACTAAATCGGGCAAACAGATATATATTTTTTTCCCAGATGTCACCAGAGGGGCTCCGTACTTACCTTAGAAATTCTGCCAATCAAATTCGGTGAAGTCCCTTATGAATGCAGCCACGTGGGGATTGAGGGACACCTGCTTCCTCTGCACCATCTTATTTGTCTTCTTGCTCGTCTGGATCTTCGCCGTGCACTTGGAAAATTCAGGATTGATCTGACGAGAAACCTAAAAAATACAAAAATTAATTAAACCCATCGCTCGTGCACAATCTGTTTTGAGTGGTTTAAATCTGATTGAAATAATATGATAGCAATGTGTGACATGCACGCAAAGATATATGTAACCTAAAATAAAACAAGACTTCTCCTTTTGATCAGCAATCAAATTAACCTAATAGGATTGTTACGTTAGATCTAAATGCTGGGAATTGTATGTTACATGTTACACATCATAATAAAGTTCATCATAGCCATCTCTACAGTAATAATAAGGGATATTTTATTAGACCTTTAACTGTCTTTAGGCTGTTACGTATTTTAAGAACCCAAGCTGTATTTCCCTCACTTAACCACTAGGAAGTAGGACCAAACATATAAGCCGTAAATACTATACATAGCCACAAGGGGAGCAAGACCTTACTGAACGCTGCAATAAATACTTCAGCCACAGAAGGCAGCACCACAGACAAATGAGGAAGCCAGGGTAATACGTCACACCGGCTCCTCTCCCCTACTTCCGGGCCACGCGGACCAGACTATAACCTCCTTTATTTGGATTTGTAAATTAATTTGTATCACTTAAGTTTTTCTAGTAAAATAACAAGAAAGATAAAGATGTGTGGGGAATGGGGAGCCATGGACTTATAAGCCACTGTTAAATATGATCTGCGATTATAAAGGACCTGGCCGTATCACTGACATGTGCCTGGCATGAACCGATCATGCACTCAGTGCATGCTGATTCACGCACTTATTGGTTGGGAGCGGAGTGTATCTGCAAACTGCCGAGGGGAGAGACAACGCAGAGAAAAAAAGGCAATGGAGCGATTTTGTTTACAGGCTGAGTTTGGAGTTTTCCCTAAACAAGAAGTGTGCGTCGTTGAAGATGTGTAAGTGATGATCACCTGAGTTTGTTTTGTGTGTTTGTATAGATATAGATCAGACCTGAACAACTATGACGCGCGTCTTTTGCAGAGCACACAACAAAAATGCTGTGCGCTCTGCAAGCCGAGCGTCATAATTGCGCAGACGCAGACATCTCAAACAAGGCTATTTACCGTCTGTATACATAGACATCTTATAGATAGACGGAGCATTGGCTGCTGGGACGCGAGAAATACGGCCGCCATCTTGGAGTGGTAAACCGGGAGCAGCAACAGCAGCAGAAACAGGATGCCGGGCTGTTGTTCAGCGTATTCCTGCTCAAATCGGCGGACCATCCACAATAGGAATCGGGGGAATTACTTTTCACAAGCAAGGTCTAACATTGCTTTACTATTGGTATAATTGGTATTGAATAATAAAACACGCCAAACCATGTGGCCTTTATCATAGCTACACGTATGACAAAAAACCGCATGAAAATCGGTGGTATTCAGTGAGGTATGATTAATTAAATGCGCTGACAGTTCATTGCTCCAGCCAAACGGATTACACTGAGTGGAGCGGATGACCACTCCAAGATGGCGGCCCCGCGTCTCGTCAGCGCCAGTAGGCGGTAGCATTCGATGCTCCGTCTATCATATAAGATGTCTACCCATAGGGTGTGTTCGAAACCGCCTATTTGCTTACTACTCTTACTAACTATGACGTCAAATTGAGTAAGCAGAACGTAGTAAGCGAGTTTTAGGTAAGCGAGTAGTATCCGAATGTCTTCTACTAACGGGAACGTTTTTGTGCAAGCATCGCTAGCTTACTAGACGTACTCAACTGCCCCAGAATGCACTGCGTCTATTCAAAAAAACAGTGGAAGCAATGGCGCTAAACGGGGAACCGCAGCAGCAGAGCCCACAGCCAAACCGATGTAATTGTTAATAATTGTTTTTAACACATCACCGCAATCCTTAGGTTGAAGATGTACTGTGACGTTAAATGTGACGTTTATAATATTTAGTAACGGCGCCCCGGCCGGTAGGTTATTGACACGTCATTGATTCACAGTCACCTGAGGTGGTTAAGTAAGGACGGTCTCTGAACGTCGATTACTCAATGGATTACTCAATCATTATTTAAGGATTCGAGAAGTAAGCCAAATATTTAGTAGGTAGTAAGCAGTAAGCAAGTAGGTGGTTTCGAACACACCCATATGTCTGTATAGGCCTAGATGTTATGAGCCAATGCTACGACACTTTTAAACTGCTACGACACTTTTAAACACATATTTGCCTCCTTAGATGCTGCCATGCACTGCATAAGGGCACGGCACGGTTTCTGAGTGGTAAAGGACCTAACGTTACTTCATCTAAAAAACAAAATGTGCAAATAAGTTCCCTGATGAAGGCAAAGTAGGAAAGCATAGCGCCATTTATGCTAGCGAGCCAACGTGACGCGGTCGGATCGGATGTAGGCTTCAATGAACAAGTGATACATATAAATTATGTAGTATATCATTTCTGTTGTCGTGTTGTTGTACTTATAGCAATGTTTAATGACTTGGTTGTTTTCGGTTCTAAAGCTGTCCGATGCCAAACTTCGGTCTTGACTTCGTCATGTTTTTGACAGTTACGGCAGCTCGCAGGCTGTTGCCTGAGCCTGTTCTGTTGTCTACTACTACTAGTATCTCCCCCTGCTGGTAGGTTTTGCCCCCTGGGTACCATACATTCTTTAGTGCTGCCACATAGTGAAATTCATTGCACTGCATCGGGACTCACACTGCGCAACACAACGGCTATTAGATCATAATAATTTCACATGATCGATCATTGATTAATCATGCCCATCCCTAGTGTGCTTTAAAAGAAATGTATGGTGATCATGAATGTGGAAATTACATGATTATTTGTTTTCCTTGTTTTTACCTCTGAATGAAATCCAGGGTAGAAGCTGCCTCGGGCTGGTACTCAATATTGAAGGCATAATGAGACCCAAAGAGGACCGCCAGGGCAGAGGTGAAGTCCATCTGGAGGTTGGTTGGTGTTATAAACACCTTGCCCTCCAAGGCCAGCATCCATTGCTTCGCTGAGGAGAATGGAATCTCCTAGCAGAGATATGTATGTGTTAAACTTAATTGTTCACAAAAGTAATTACATATCAGAAGTTAATAAATAACTTAAAGAAGAAAATATTGTATATAGAAAATTTACATCATAAATATTGGTATAAAATAAAAAAGGTAAAAAAAAAAAGGAGGAGAAACAATTGCCAAAAAAGTGTATATTAGAAAACACATTTTATTCATCTGTTTTTTCTTTAAAGGATTTTTTGGACTCTGGGAACCCTTAATGATTGTTCAAGTGTAGCAATCTTACCCAGCAGGATTATTCTTGGCGTCCTGGGAAGGGAAAGCTGGGTCTCTGCGTCTGCCTGAGTGGTGGTGAGCTATATGAAAAAGTAACACAAAAGAACAAAAAAACAGTACTTGGATTCAATATTATAGTATCTAAGTATACTGTACGTTATCATGGAAATAACATAAAACAATTACTCACATCAGCTAGAATGAACAGGGCGTCCTCTTTTTCATGAATCAATACGACAGCAAGGCAGGGGTCAACTTCTGGCTCTTTTTGCCAAGTTGGCGAGGACTGTCCTTACTTCTTTTCCCCAACGAAGCAGCTGTGACTGGAAAAATGTCATTACCCTCTTCCCCTTGCTTTCCATGGACTCCCTGAGTCTTGCATCCAGCTCGATCCCTGTCAGCTGGTTGAAGTGATCAAGGAGGAATCTCTTCTGGAAGAGGAATGGCCATTCTTTAATCAGTTCTGCTACTCTTGCCCTGTCCGCTCCTCTTTGGCCCTCGTGGCTGAAAATGAGCTTGAGCTCCTCTTTTTATGAAGAAGAGACCCTTCGTTTCTCCCTCTGGGAGAACGATTGGCTGCCAGTTAATGCAGCCATATGAGTCTGTTTTGGCACATTTTCTGGCTGGCTCACTGTTGCCAGCAGTGGCAGCAGGAGTCACAGCAGGCCTTCTCTCTTTTCTCAATCGAGCTAGAGTGTTGTTTCTGTTGAGATTGTCGACTCTGGACTTCAGCTGCTGACAGAGCGTGTAGTGGCCACTCCCCATCTTTTCTCCCTCTTCTGTCCTGTCTTGAAGGCTATTAGGATATTTTTCTATGATGCCTTTTTGCAATAAATGCACACTGGCTGAGGGGGGGTTTAGGCAATGCTGTCTCATTTCATCCACCATCATTCTAACCATATGTCTCCTGTCCGAGATATCGGGGCTTCTCCTTCTCATTCAGCATTCTCCGGAGGCTGGCTCTACACTTCTCTAGGGGTACTCTAAATCATGTGGTCCAGTTGCTGTTTCCAGCTGGAATCATGGGGGACTGCACTGTTGTTTCCAGTTCTGAGACTGGTGTCAGGGTCAGTATTTGTGAGAGGTCTTGATGGCTCATAGTCGTCATTTGTTGGCTGCCTTTATGTACAGATATAGTTTAATGTTTCTCTGCATACCAACATTTAAGATATACAATGTCTATATAAAATATTTACATTTAAAATCTAATTTTTTTTCAATTAATTTATTAATTTAGTTGGTAGCCATCTAGTAAGTGGGATAATGTATAGCAAACGGGTCACAATTCGAGGCGAACAAGATATCTCTGCATACAGATCCTGTCAGTATATTGTGTTGTTTTTCTCATATTTATTTTTTTAATAATGAATACATTTGATTCATCCCTTTTCCTCCTTAGTGGGGACAAGGGGTCCTGCCAGCGACGTGGCCAGACAGCAGACCCACTGGATTTCTCAAGAGTGACCCCTTTTGCTATAAATGATGCCTTACCTCTGTTGCTGAATTTGTGAAGAAGTTTCCTGCAATCAACAATTGACAGCAGGTCTTTTATGTCATCTTATCTGATTTACATCATGTCGTCTGCCTCCCTCAGACCCATTGCAGAGAGACTTTCTACAAGTCTCCCGTGAGTCTCGTCATCAATATGGGGGAGGGTGCCACATATGATGTCCTCCATCACTCGTGACCTAAACAGACTGGTAAGATCAGTCTGTTGTGGCGTGGAGAACAGCAAGATCGAGATCAAACCTCCTATATACAGGCACCGGGTAATAGTCAGCAAGACTGTCAGCCCCTACACAAACATACTGAGTCTCACAGCTATGCTGTAGACTAGAGCTGGGTTTCGATTCACATTTCAAGAATCGATTCGATTACCGATTTTTAAGTTTCAAGAATCGATTTTTTTTCCGATTTTCCTCAGATTCCATCCGATTCTGATCTGATTTCCGATTCGATCCGATTTCGATCCGATCCGGGGGTTAACTGTTATTAAAATGAAAATGTATTTGAACCGTTTCCTTAACTTCATGACTGTGTAGAGAAGCACACTATTAAAACTAGTATTATATCAGTATTAAACAGCAAATCTTACAAGTATTGGTAGTTACTGATGGCTGGAAAGACTGATGAAAAGGTTAAGGGTCAATCTACCTTCAAGAAAGATATTCAGAGACATAAATGGAGGACTCATTGAGGTGACTATATCTGCAACAGTGGATTCCCACTGGGACACTAACCAGTGCATTATTATTACGCTTGAAAATAATTAAGAATTCACCCAAAAGCGTTGCTACCAAAAGCATTTATTTATTTTAAACTGCTACACTTAATAACTGAGAAGTACTGAAACTGGAAGTATAAAATGTAACGTGAGCATTTTTCTTTAAAGTGCGAACATAAGAACAGAACAATTTAAAACTGTAAAAGCACTGAATGGCGTCTATATGAGCATGTTCAAAGTCTGTTCTAAAACCAAACTCAAGATTTGTTTTCAAGAATATGCAGCACCCTAAGTGTTCAGGGGAATCCCATGAATATTTTCCATGAATATATAAAATATTATTTTTTTTAATTCTTATTATTTATTTTATTAAAGAAAATCGATCTTTGGACGTACGAATCGATAATCGGTCATTAATATGCAATCGATTAAAAATCGGAAAATCGATTTTTTTCAACACAGCTCTACTGTAGACAGTGCACAGTCCAAAACTGGAACTGACTGATATTTTTCCGAAACAAAATACACCTTTTCCTGTTGACTATTATTCGAGCAATCTTACCCAGCACATTGCCACTGTCATTGAGATTAAGAACAACAGTCATGCCCTTTTTGTGTGTGGTGCCTATGTATGTGGCACTTGCTGCTTCCATTGTGTGTCTTTTGTTTAACCCCCCTGCACGTCACATGCTTGCTGAATCGCTGCATTGTAGATTTGACTATCAAATGCATGTGCCTGATCAATTTGGAGAACGGGAGCAAAAATGTTCCCACTGTGCAGGTAGGCCTGTAGTAACTGGTGCCTTTCTGCCAGAGTGCTACCGAGACTCTTAAAGTTGCGGAGGCTTTCGTGCACACTGCTTAAAATATGTGTGCTTACTTTCAAAGCGCAATGTCCAGAGGCGAATGAGAGGACCAAATTTTAAGATAAGGTCTGGATAGTGGAGAAGGTAGTGGTGTTTTGGTTTTGCAGATTTGTCTGGAAAAAGAGACACTCTAGAGTCCAGATATTCCCTGATTAGAATGTTAAGATAGGCCACCTGGTTGGCATGGATTTTGGGTGCACAAATAAGCTCCACTATCTCCCTAAGTTTAAGGCACAACAACCAGACTTGGTCTTCCAGGGGATTCTTTATTCGATCACCAATAAGAATTGGGAGAAGCCGCAATAGGCACCAGTTCTGAGCAGCACTCCCACCCAACTTTTGCCCTTTTGGCCTTACATCACATGGCCGGTTACTGGCATCACTTCCTGTAATTTCAGATTAGATATACTTTCTGTTCAACTGAGTATACGAAAAGTGTTTCCCACAGACACCAGGTTCTCAATGTACAACGCGATGAATCATTGGAAACAATCCCCTCAAAAAAGATCGTGCCCTAGGCATGGTGGAAGGCCTGGTTGGCACACATGAAAATGTTTAAGTTAGTTGAAAACTGAGTCAAACTTCACACCCTCAATCATGAATTCTGACCCCTGGACAACTCCTCAACACAGTTTTCATAGGTTTCTTTTGTCCTTACTGGGCCAAGCTTTGTGGGCTCTCTTTCAAACTTTCTGTATCTATACTGCAGTATCGACAAAAGTTTTTGCTTCTGCTGAAATTTTCTGTGAATCCCCAATAGAATGTGATCCCAGGTTATCACCTACGATTGCTATCACTGCCCCCTGCAAGGTCACACCACTGTTTAAAGTAATGCCAGACTCCTCAATCTCCTTAAGCTCATCTACTAGGGTAGAAAATACTTTTTCTTGGCCAAAATGGCGAATATCAACTTCCCTGCAAAGAAGCACCAACTGCACAGGGTCTATAGCGGATCTATTATGTGGCAGTATTTCACCCAGTGTCATGTAAACAGCAAGGAGCTTGTGCTTCTTCTTGCCTGATCCAAGTGGGTTTGCAACCTCAAAAGCATCCTGATATAGTATGATTGACACAGAGGATGGTGCTTGCTGTAACAGGGGGTTTTCTCTACAGTTCTTACCATCGTGCACATCCTCTAACACATGTGCGGCTCCCGCAGAGTGCATCTTTGTAGCATTGTACTGTTACCAAACTTTAGGGTTGCTCAGAAGTGCTTTAAAGTGTCTTTAACTGGCACATACTGGCAGAAACGTTCTTTACCATTAGGATCAATTCCAAGATAAACCTGAGTTGGCTCAACGTAACTGAAATTACTCTTGAAAAATGTCTTTCTAGTTTGATCTGAGCGAAAAACACCCTCATTGTGCATCTTCAGTAGATTTTCTTTTGATAGGCCATCCAGTATTTCATTGATTCTATCTCTGGGTATCCCAAGTTTTTCTAGTTCTTGACTTATTATAGTCAGTATGTGTGCCATTCCATTTGAATTGATTTCTTGGAACTCTTCAATTAGAGCTGAGATTGTTGTGGCTGGCAAAAGCATCTTAGCTTGCATTCTAAGATAGAAGAGCGCTAAGTTTGTCAGGAATACATCTCCATCTTCTTTGTTTGAGAAACTCTCCCCAATTTCAGCAAATTCTGCATGGTCTGTGCCATAATCATTCCCATTTCCATCATCAGGATTGTCGGTATTATCACCAGACACTCCGCCGGCAGAAGCTGCTTGCTCAGCTGAATGCTTTCTGCTCATTTGTGAGAGGAAAGAAGACCTCACCCTGAAATTATTTTTGCAACTTTCAAAAGGGCATTCAATTTTCTTGCCATCTCTAATGTGCCATTTCAAATGTTCACATAAGCTGGAAAAGTTTGTTGAGGTGAAGGCACATCCCTCAATATGGCAGGTCAGATCAATACATCTTGGAGACCTGCTGACAGCTGGTTTGGGCTTTGAGTGGTTGCGATCCATGTGAATCTGAAGGGCAGTGGCAGTCCTAAAACTACAAGGACACCCAACAAGCCCACAAGAAAATCTAAAGTTAGCAAGATTCCTGTGTTCCTTGACATGCCTAATAAACACAGAGATAGTCTCTGCAGAGTAACAACATTGTTTGCAAGAGAAACCCATTTATAAAGATCCCCAATGTATTTATTATTTATTCACATCTTTAGTGCTCACCTTAAATCTACATTGTTTCCTCACTTCCTTTTTTTATATCTCTTGTTTAAATGTTTCTAATTAATCCATGTTTTTACTTTTATTTACTCTGTGCCTATCAAGTAGTCCTGTATGAAATGAATTTAATTTCTGAATTGAATGTGTTGATTGGTGATTTGTAGAGAGGGGTTGGGGGGTATTATACTGTTTCCTTTTATGCTACTTTTGTGTGTGTGTGTGTGTGGCTGGTCTTTATCACGTCATGGGGACATCAATCTGTAAACACAGTCACGTCATGGGGACCTCTTGCAGTGTGGGGACAAAAAAGCAGGTCCCCATAAGGATAACCCATTACAATGAATACAGGAACTTTTTCTAAAGGTGCCTGTGTGGTTTTTAGCCATGGCCCATAACACACGTTTACCGGTAGGTGTGTGAGTGTTTGGGAGGGTGCCAAGATGCGCCCCTAAAGGTTTGCGGCTGTAAGTGCACTCACTGCGCCAAACACGGATTCCAAATATGGTTGGGTACCGCCCACTTCCAGGTAGGTACCCGCTAGCAGTAACTGTGCCTGACTGTTCGCTGGTCTGGTAAATTGCTTGGAGCTCATTAAGGATTGATACGGCGATTTAAGGAGATAATGACAGAAGAGCTTTTTCTAAGGAGCAAAGGGGAAACACACGGGAGGTACTTTGGCATGACAAACCAGTATTACCAGTATTCATCCCTCAAATGAACTCTAATTAGTTAGCCGTTAAATAGCATCCAGCTGCAGCCCTGGAGCCGGAGCCGGGGCCTGTGGTGGGGAAACGGGACCTGTTGTGTGGGACTGGGAGGTCGTTTTTTCCGGCGATTTTTGCGTCACAGTCGGCCCCTTGGTTGCCCCAGTCGAGTTTTTCAACATTCATTTTTGGTGTTTTATGCTAAAAATGGATAAACTCTTAATTCCTCGAGCTGCTACACCACGTGCCCCGGCCCGGATACCTCCGGGTCTACAGCTGGATGCTACTCCGCTAGTTGGCTGGATTACAAACGTTACCTATCAGAACTATTTCACAGTTTTTTCCAACCAGCGAGGGACATTCACATTGTCATGCAATGCATTGTGAAGGAGTTACACATAATACAAACTAAAAACGTTTGAATGTTTAACAGTGTTAAAAGAGTTATCTCTTTGCGTATCTCATTATGCAGTTTAAAGACTGCGTTGGGTTCTCGGGCGTCCCTGGTACTTCCACTTCCACATAAACCCTGAAGCCAGATTGAACTGTACATGGAGGAGAAAGTGATTGTTGCATTTTGCGACTCCCGGATCTCCTGCGGGGGATTTCGGTGAGTTCAGCTCCGGGGGCGACGGGAGTCTGCATACGGCAACAATCACTTTCTCCTCCATGTCGCAGTTTCACCTGGACTTCAGGGCGTCAAATCCAAAGTTCCTTTTCCCCAATTCCTTCCCAACCATGGCAGAGAAGCACCACTACGAGTCTTTACTTGTTGTGGAAGTACCAGAGACGTAGGAGTACCCGACCCTGTGATATTATATAGATATCTCCTCCATGCTGGGTTCATTCTGGCATGCAGGGAGTGAAAGATTTCAACTTGAGTGAAGTGCCGCGTAGTGTACTGCGAGTTGGGGTATAGAGGATCTCCACTACTAAACGAATTTAAATTAACTTATGTATTTAAATGTTCCTGTAGTTGAAAATGGCTCCACGCATCAGTCCCCTTAAAGATGCCAGGAATCATGTGATTGCAAAGACGGACAAAACTTGCATGTTGGATGTGCAGTAGGCTACATCAATGCATTGAAAGGAAAGATATTAAATGTGGGGATTTCTCAGTTAATAATTGCTATCATATACAATATTAATGACATGCAATCGGTTATGTCAAATCAGCTGCAATCTATTGTTAGTTTTTGTGTTATCAATCCTTTTTAGACAATATTTGCATTTGTAAAACATTACGGTTAACTTATTTTTAAACCAAAATGGACATGCATGCTTTCTTTTTATGGTGCAAATGTTTTTTTACAGGTCGTGGTGTATTTGCAAAGGGTTCCATTTCTCAAGGAGATTTCGTTCTCGAATACAGGGGAGAATTCCTGTTGTTGAAGCCCAGAGAAGGAGGCTGATATACCACGAATCATGTACTGCATTCATGTTTAGGTGGAGAGGGAAAACATGGTGGTAAGTATTTATGTTGCGCCTAAACTATACTCTATACTCTATTTTAGGTGAGGCTCTGATTTTGTGGAATACATTGTCTGTTAAATATGACTGACAATGTATTCCAGAAAGTTAAACTGATTGAGCCATGTGATCCTGCATTGTAACTATAACAATTATTTTTCCATGAACTTGTCATGACATTTATGTTCCCCTTTCCTCATGTTTCATCTTTTTAGTATCGATGCCGCCAGAGATGACGGTTCACTTGGGCGCCTCGTTAACGACGAACACAGGCGTCCAAACTGTAAAATGAAAAATATGATGTCAATGGAAGCCCACATCTTTGTTTGTTTGCCCTTATGGACATAAAACAAGGAGAAGAAATTTCATACGATTATGGAGGTGAAGACTGCCCATGGAGAACAGAAGTATGTGGCGCAATTACAGTTTGTTAAACAGTGACTTCAAATTACTACTTACTAATTTAAGTTCTACTTCTGCTTTCTTGTAAATGATTTTCATTGTTAAATGTATGTCTTACAGACGACCACAGTTGGACCAAATGCACTGCTGGTAGAAGATTTGCATACTGTTGTCCTGGCAAATACCGAAGTGGGTGATGCTACTCATCCAAACATCGCTCAACAGGTACATTCTTGTTTACTTCAAATGTTATTAATCTCTCTATAGCCTTTCTTTTTCAGTTTTTATGTTTAAAGCTAGCCAAAATAGGAAACTTTAAGGTCCCATGACATGAAAATCCTCAATTATTAGGTTTTTCTAACATAAATATGAGTTCCCTAGCCTCCCTATGGTCCCCCAGTGCTACACCTGTACGTTTGTTGCAAAACAAGCACTAACTGTTTGTCGCCTTTGAAAAAACGGAGGCTTCAAGCGCGCTGATTTGGGATGTCTTTATTCTTGACGTCACAAGATCTCAGCTCCTCCCCTTACTCCTGCCTTGCCCGCCCAGAGACGTTGGCCCGCCAATGAGACTCGACCGGCGGCGCCACAGTGTGTTGTGTGAATACACACACTGTAACGCAAGTGTTTCTTGTCGGTTCTTTGACGTGTCTTGTATTTCCACAACAAGACTGTTGTGGGGGTTATCTGAGCCATGGTTGAGAAGGGAATTGGGGGGAAAGGAACTTTGGCTTTGACTCGCTGAAGTACATGAACTGCGACATGCCGCCGGTTGCCGCGAGGCACCATCGCCCGGCAGCGGGCAGCCGGCAGCGTGCGGTTCAGTCGACTTCAGGTTGATGTGAAAGTGGAAGAACCAGAGACGTCGCAGAACCCGACAAAGTCGTTTGTGATTCATAATATCGTCTGGAGGCGCACACAGCTTTTGGCCGTGATAATATGTATTATATGATATAGATATCTATGTATTATATGATATTATTTAGATATAGAGCTCCAGGACTGTAACGCAAGTGTTATTTGGATAACCGTTCTGCTTTTGGTGTTATGGCGCATAACACGTCGGACTCTCGTCTCTGGTATTTCTACAACGAGACTCGTATTGGGGGTTATCTCAGCCAAGGTTGAGAATGAATTGGGGGGAAGGAACTTTGGCTTTGACTCCCTCTTCTTTCTAGGTTAATTATCACTCTATTCTGGACACTCACGACGTCCCCACAACACACCTTTTAGTCAGTGTTTGGCTAGAAGCTTTGGGTGAAACATTGGAGACAACTGGTCCCCACAAGGAACATTAACATTGTGTTTGAAATGTCACCACAAAGCATGTTATTAAAGTGATCTCAGAAAGAGTTCGGCTGGGCAGGAACAGATATTTTGACTATGAATGTATCGTTTATTTTCTCTACGGCCTGGTGTATATCGGCATGCATCTCATCCAAGAGATTTGTCGGAATTTGTCGTTAATCTTAATCATGTTTTACAGTGGACATCAAATTGGCATGTTATGTTTTCAGAATGTAAAATAGTCATTGTGAAATGTTTTTTGTTTTTGTTTTTTTACAGATGACCACAGTTGGAGACGATGCCCTGCTAGATGGGGGCTCGAAACCTGTCCTTTCAAATACCGAAGGGGATGATGATGCTACTCGTCCAAAAATCACTCAACAGGTACATTCATGTTTATCCCTTCAAATGTAATTATAGTCTCTCTCATAAGCTTGCTTTTTCAGTTTTTGTGTTTTTAAAGCTAGCCAAAATAGGAAAGGAAGTATATTTTGGTTGTGTTCTGGTTTAATGAATACAGCCAAAAAGTTTAATGTAATGCAACTATAAGATGTATTGTAGTGGGATATTTAAAATATATTTTAACCTTCAGAGGGACTTTCTTTCTAGGTCAATTATCACTCTATTCTGGACACTCACGACGTCCCCACAACACACCTTTTAGTCAGTGTTTGGCTAGAAGCTTTGGGTGAAACATTGGAGACAACTGGTCCCCACGAGGAACATTAACATTGTGTTTGAAATGTCCCCACAAAGCATGTTATTAAAGAGTGATCTCAGAAAGAGCTGGGCTGGGCAGGAACAGATATTTTGACTATGAATGTATAGTTTATTTTATCTACGGCCTGGTGTATATCGGCATGCATGTCATCCAAGAGATTTGTCGGAATCTGTCGTTAATCTTATTCATGTTTTACAGTGGACATCAAATCGACACGTTATGTTTTCAGAATGTAAAATAGTCTTTGTGAAATGTTTTTTGTTTTTGTTTTTTTACAGATGACCACAGTTGGAGACGATGCCCTGCTAGATGGGGGCTTGAAACCTGTCCTTTCAAATACCGAAGGGGATGATGATGCTACTCGTCCAAAAATCACTCAACAGGTACATTCATGTTTATCACTTCAAATGTATTTGTAGTCTCTCTCATAAGCTTGCTTTTTCAGTTTTTGTGTTTTTAAAGCTAGCCAAAATGGGAAAGGAAGTATATTTTGGTTGTGTTCTGGTTTAAATAAATACAGCCAAAAAGTTTAATGTAATGCAACTATAAGATGTATGGTAGTGGGATATTTAAATATATTTTAACCTTCAGAGGGACTTTCTTTCTAGGTCAATTATCACTCTATTCTGGACACTCACGACGTCCCCACAACACACCTTTTAGTCAGTGTTTGGCTAGAAGCTTTGGGTGAAACATTGGAGACAACTGGTCCCCACGAGGAACATTAACATTGTGTTTGAAATGTCCCCACAAAGCATGTTATTAAAGAGTGATCTCAGAAAGAGCTGGGCTGGGCAGGAACAGATATTTTGACAATGAATGTATCGTTTATTTTCTCTACGGCCTGGTGTATATCGGCATGCATGTCATACAAGAGATTTTTCGGAATCTGTCGTTAATCTTAATCATGTTTTACAGTGGACATCAAATTGACATGTTTTGTTTTCAGAATGTAAAATAGTCATTGTGAAATGTTTTTTGTTTTTGTTTTTTTTACAGATGACCACAGTTGGAGACGATGCCCTGCTAGATGGGGGCTCGAAACCTGTCCTTTCAAATACCGAAGGGGATGATGATGCTACTCGTCCAAAAATCACTAAACAGGTACATTCATGTTTATCACTTCAAATGTAATTATAGTCTCTCTGATAGCCTTGCTTTTTCAGTTTTTGTGTTTTTAAAGCTAGCCAAAATAGGAAAGGAAGTATATTTTGGTTGTGTTCTGGTTTAAATAAATACAGCCAAAAAGTTTGATGTAATGCAACTATAAGATGTATGGTCGTGGGATATTTAAAATATATTTAACCTTCAGAGGGACTTTCTTTCTAGGTTAATTATCACTCTATTCTGGACACTCACGACGTCCCCACAACACACCTTTTAGTCAGTGTTTGGCTAGAAGCTTTGGGTGAAACGTTGGAGACAACTGGTCCCCACAAGGAACATTAACATTGTGTTTGAAATGTCCCCACAAGCATGTTATTAAAGTGTGATCTCAGAAAGAGCTGGGCTGGGCAGGAACAGATATTTGTGTTTTGATATCAATTATTGATAACTGGTATGAATGATAACTTGTATGAATTCCACAGAAAAGGTTCTTGAAAGTGAAGACGAAAGCACACAGGGGGCACACTGTTCATCTACTGTTGATGGTATGTAATGTCAATTGTAAGTGTCATTTGGGGACATATGGAATAACTATTTAGGAATTTAAAGCTAAAATTATGCAAAGAATCTAACATAATCCATGGCATACTTCAATCAAACTTAAGTCCTTAAAAAAACACTTTACTGTATTGCCTGCTCAGGTAAAGTTGACCTCAAGAGTTGGTTGGCACTTGGTTATTTCTAACCATCAACAACTTTAATGATTGAATACACTTGTTTTCACTAAATACAACAAACATCCCTGCAAAAAAGGACATAAATTGGGTTTTGTCTTCAAGCTATAGTACATGTAAAGTATGTGTCTTACTGGTAATGTTGAATTTTGATTATTTTCCATAAAACCATCAGTAGAAGAGACTCTTCCTCACATCGAGAGCCCTGAAATTCCACCAACCAAGAAGCGAAGACAACGGCCGTTGGTTGAAATGCCGGAAGAAGTCGGCGCTATGAGGCCTTCCTCCCAAGGTGAACTCTTTACACATGTCTTTTGTACGTCAGTAAAGATTGTCTGTTCCTCTTTGGAAATGGATTTTATTCAGTGTACCAATTTCAAGTTGTATCAGTTATAACAGCCCTATCAGAATATACGAAGGTTGGGGGATGAATTGTCATTAGTTTATTTTCAATGCATATGCCTATAATGGGTGGATTTATGCAATATCTGTTTGGAAATTGAAAGCTAAGATGATGCATATTAGCTTTCAATTGGCTCACGTGGCATACTTAATCAACATGCATCCTTAAAGAGCCCATGCCATTAAAATCACATTTTTCCTATTGTTTGTTAAATAACATAGGTCTGAATAAGTTTGTGAGCTGTGGTAAGTTTGAAATCTATGCAGTTTGTCTGCTGAATGCAATAGGCAATGTCTGTGTTGATAGAATAATGTTAGAAATAAAACTAACCAAAATTCCGTTTCATTATTATTATCCCCATGGCAATAGCTGTCAAATCAGATACTCGACTAAAGTATGCTACAACTTGTCACCTTATGCCTTATGACCTCACAAATTTTAAAGGACAATTTTTAAAAACTTACCACAAAATAAAGCAAGGTCCATCATCAGAGTTGTTTGGACCATGGTTCAATGATGTGATGTGATTAAAATGGAGACTTGAAGTTCTTTTTACCGGTTTTTATTATTACTGTATTAAAATTGACAGTAGTGTAATATTCCCAGAATGCATTTGCAAATCAAACAGTAATTTACTGTCGAACGCAAACACAGTAAGATACATTTGTTATAACAGTAATAGTACTGTGAAAACAACGAAATCGACAGTACTTTATTGCATAACGCAAATACAGTAAGAAACGACATGACATTACAGTAATATTAATGTGAAAACAACAGAAATCGTTTACAGTGTAAGCACAGTTAATTAAGGTAAGCACAGTTAAGTAAGGTAAGCACAGTTAATTAAGGTAAGCACAGTTAAGTAAGGTAGTAGATAGATAGATAGATAGATAGATAGATAGATAGATAGATAGATAGATAGATAGATAGATAGATAGATAGATAGATAGATAGATAGATAGATAGATACTTTAATAATCCCAGAGGGAAATTATTTAATTATTTATACAGGGCTGGTGTGAGTTGAGGATATGTATAAAGTGGTTGAATTCAACTTCGGATTTGTCCCAGAGGCCAAAGATGTCATCTAGATAATGGAAGTGAATGAAGGGGCGTGACGGGCATTTAAGAAACGCAGATTCCTCCCAGTCGGTTAGATAAATGTCCGCGTAGGCCGGTGAATTTCCTCCCCATAGCGCAGCCGCATATCTGTAAAAAGAACGATTTGTCAAATAAAAACTCGTTACGGGTGAGAGTGATTTCTAAAAACTTTAAAATAAATGTATCAGGACGAGATGGATCAGGTGACAAACCCAATGCTCTTTCACAGCCTCAAGGCCCAGGACAGTGTCGATTTTAGGGTTAGGGTTAGGTTTAACCTAAGGTTCGTATGGGTTAGTATGTGAGAAATTAATGAGGTGGACATCGATTGTGGCCTGCGGGTATTTTTCTACGGTTTTACGGTGCAGTGCCTGGAGAAAGCCCGTTGTCGACTCAAACAGGTTCTCCCTATGGTTTATGCCCAGAGATAGCACCACAACCTTTGTGTGTGAATTGGGGGATTTTTATCTAAGATCCGTGTGATGTGTTGGTATTTGGCACTGGGGTAGCTGTCAATTTGGACGTCTATGTGTGTGTGTGTGGGAAGATCCGACTCAGGTTTGAGTCACCGATGATCACTACGGGCTTGATGGAATGAATAGTCCAATCCCTAACTTTATGCCCCGTAGGATCATGTCTGGTCATTTCGAATATCGTCTTGTTCGGTCAAGGCTTGGGGTCGGTAGTTACACTCGGCCGTCTGCTCTCGGGATTGATGGTGCGGGGACTTAACGTGGCCGAATTAAGGGTGTGGTGGAGTCTAAGCTGCACAGTGCGCTGTGAAGGTGTAGATAAAGGTGGTCTGGGCTGCTGCGAGGTGGAATCTACAGGAGGGGGAGGAGGAGCAGAGTGAGTGGGGGATGGATCTAATTCTATTAAGGGGGAGGCTAAGGTGACTATGTGGCTGAGATTATGTGTGTCAATGTATAAGTGTGAGGTGCCGGTGGTGCTGTCGCTGGGCTGGTGGTGGGCGAATGCTGTGAGGACAACGGGCTGCGCAGTGAGTGTGTGACCGTATTGAGGACCCGGAATGTAAGGAACAACAGTTGATTAAGGTAGCCGGAACGGGAGTCAACGTCTTCAATGTTATCTCTAACAAAGGTGTTAAAGGTCTTACGCAACGTGATTGCTTACGGCTCAAAAGCTGTTTGATACATTTGTTCAGCTTGGTCTGAAGATCATATATGCCAAGTTCCATGAAGATTGGACATAATTTGATATGTCAAAGGGCTGCAGAGATATTGGCGTGTTTCCGGTTTGGCGGCTTCGGGGTCGAATATCGTTGGCTGTCGCGGATATTTCTGCAAGAAATAATATACTAGCTATACGGAGAGGTCTGATAGTATCACCAGACATTGAAAATAAGCTTTAAATGTACTCATGTGAAGAGAGAGGAGTCAAAAGATATCGACATTAATAACAGCGCCACCCCTTTGCTTATTATGCTAATTATGCAAATTGCCCAAAGTGCAAATTTAAGCAACCAAGTTCAATTCCATCCATTTGGCCTATAAATGACATTTCTGCAACAAAACTTTAGGGTACTCAACATTTCTGGGTTCAAGAAATTACAACTAGACTAGAAGATGTGTTGGTGGTTCAGCCTTTGGACCTAAACCTGGGCCGTGTTCCAATACCCGTACTGTCCGTACTTTGAGTACGCAGTACGTTCCAATTCAGATCCGGCGAAAAGAAGTATACTTCAAGGACCCGGATGCCGTACTCAAAACGGGCTAATCGTGAAGTGTGGATCGAAGGACACTCTCCGTACTCAACGGCAGCCATCTTAGCTACGTAGCGGAAGAGGCGGAGCCAGGCTGAGCCAAAGTCGGCGCATTTTCCACATAGCCTGCATTAATAGAGTCATTTTGTTGTTTTTATAGTTTCTATAGCTTTTTATAGCTGCTAGGCGTAAAGAGTTCACCGTTCAAAGCGGGATGTTTATTGCGGGGGAGGAGCCGCGGCGGCAGTCGTGATCGTAATTTCCGGTAAGTGCACCACGGAGTACTCGATTTGGAACAGCACTCACATCTGAAAAATGACCGTACTCAAGTGAGTACGGATAGTGCAGATAGTGTACTTCCTTTAAGTATACTCATGGAAGTACGGTAATGGAACACGGCACTGGCCTTCCAAGAGTCCCTCACAGATGCCCCGTCAGGTGACAATTCATTAACATCTATGATCCCCCTCTGCCCCACAACATATGTATGTGGATCTCCCAAAATATTAACTAATTCATGAAGTGGTTCATGTTCCATTCAATAACAACATAACTTGTGGGTTGCAAAACCTGCTAGTGTGCCAAGCGCACGGGCATATCCGCCTTCCAGCTTCCTAGGTTTGATTCCTACTAGGGATGGGCAAAATGATTCTTTTCCGGGAACTAGTTCTTTCAGTTCAGTTCACTATAACGATTCGTTTTGTTTGATTCGTTCGTTTTGATTCGTTCGTTACGTCAGATTACGTCATTTGGTGTCTGCATTACAGAACTTTCATGGTCATAAATAAAAATACGAACTGCAGTTTAATTTCTTTGTTTGTTCTTAAATTGACGTAGAATTGGGGATTGGGAAATGCCCTCCAATAGCAGATGGAGGGCAAGTCTATTTTCGAAAAAATGTAGGGGGATATATGAGTGGCCCCACGTCGAATGGTATGACCCAAGATATGTCAGACAGAAAGCGAGCATATTCGACGGTACCGCCTTGTCATTTGTTTACCCAGGTGCCATTGCAACACCATTGCTACCTCTCATTGGCTGAATCTTTGAGAACGTTGTAGACTCAATCAATATAAGTCGCGGGGATACGAAGCTCTGTTCGTTTGTATATTTTATTTACGTGGCCATATTTTTGGTTTATGTTAAAAGAAAAGAATCAAAGAACCAGTTCTTCTTGTTTTGGGAACCATTTTATGTCGTTCACGTTCGGGATCGTTCGTTGTGAACGAATAGGTCGCGACCGACTCATCCCTAATTCCTACCGTCCTGCGGTCCTATGCATTACGTCTTTCCCTCGCTCCTTCAACCAACCCAACTGTCCATTTGAACTTCCTTCCAGTCCAAGTAAAAAGCAATACTTTGTGTCAACCAATCGACCCTGACGCTGACATGCCAACACACCCATAGTGTCGGACTCACAGCTTGTTATGTGTTGGAATTCTTGAAGTTGGCGTGCCAACCAGCCCTCTGAGCTCCTGGTCACTCCCCCATGCTGATGCCAAAGCGTATGCCTGCCACAGGTGGTGCTGCTGCAGCAGAGCCCGGGGCCCCCACCCTTGGAAGACCCTCAGGCCCCCCCAGAGGAGCCCCCACAAGCCCAGCTAGAAGGACCTGGACCTGGACCTGAACCAGAGAGCGCTGTCGACTAGGGTTGGGTATCGTTTGGGTTCTATCCGATACCGGTGCCTACTCGGTACTTTTCAAACGGTTCCGGTGCTAAAACGGTTCTCGAACCGGTAGCCTACTTAAAAAAAAGAAACCGCACACACTTGCATACATGCACGAATTTTATGAGTTTCACATTAAGCAGAAAGTCAGCGGACACTGAGTTGAATGACAACGGTGTTTGCTAGCCTACTTGATATGCAAGATTTACGGTTGGTATTAATTACTCGACTTACACGAAGAGGCTGCTGTGAGTGCTGTGACTGATAAATATCTTTTTAAAAAAATTACAAATAATATTAATTACTGCATGCACCGTTATGAGGAACCGAAATGTGCGTTCTTATTCGATTTCGTTAGAACCGTTTACGTTTAAACCGGTTCCCAACTGGAACCGAGTTTCGGTGCTCAACCCTACTGTCGACGCCCCGGCCAGCTCCGACGCGCCAATAAAAAAGGTACCACATTGTCCCGCAAGTACAACTGTAGTCTCCTCTCTGCCGCCATTTCTATCCTGCCCGTTGAAAGCTTTTTATTTATCTCAACAAGACTTACTTTCAACCATTTGATATTGGTCGTGTTATTTTTTCTCATATTTTATTAAGGGTTAGATAGATAGATAGATAGATAGATAGATAGATAGATATAGATGTATAGATATATATATAATGTATATTTTAATATTTAATTAATGAAATAAAATAAAGGCTTTAAACATGTGACATGCCTACGTTTTTTTGCCACGTGACAAAAAACGCGTCACGTGACTCTTACGTTCGCTAAGGTTGTTGTTAGCCCCCTCTGCTCGACATGGCTCCAAACCACGTAGGCGGCAAAGGAGCTGCCTCAATTGTTTTGTTTTTGTCGTAAACTAGGGTCCGCTGGTTAGGAAATATTCCAAGGAGTCCTTCAAAAGGGCACCTTGGAATATGTTTATATTTCCGCATTTTAGACCTAGAGATTTTATTGATACAGCTTTAACCTATTTGTGAAAGCAAAACACAAAGCTCATTGATTTAACGAGGCAGGGTTATTTGAAACAATTAATTAAGTATCACATGTGTGAGGTCATTCCTCCTCCTGAGTGTGCTTCCTATTTATGTCTGTAGTGTACCAGTGTCCATAGGGTGACGCAATGCAGCCGTGTAGGTGATAAACAGGACGTAGGTAGGCCGTCATGAAAAGTTATTTAGTGCGCTGGCAAAACTGCAATGTAACCCAATTTTCAGCAGATCAAAACGATATAGTTTGTTTTTTATAAAGTATATAAAAATAGTCGGCTAGCCTTTATGGGTTTTACTCAGCCCACTCTCATGTGGCACAGGAAGTACTCCTTGGCTTTTAACTGTCCTGACGGAATAGCGACAACATGCGTGTCTACATTGACATTACATCTTCATTCTAGAAAGCCTAATTAGCTAATTGCACTGTAAGGGTTTTATTCAATTCTCTATTGATCATACAATTCAGCAGTATGCAATTTCAACAGTGTTGGAGCACTTCATTAGGCCTGAGAATAAGATTCACATAGGGTTTGAATGCAGTTGGCTCTTCTGAAGGGTTCGGTGATAACTTCCCTCTTAACAAATTTGGTACTAAACATGAGCCACTCAATACAGCACACCTGTGTACTCTCAAACATTAAATAGGCTATGTAAAAACTATCACCACACTTTTGCTGAGACATTACAGATTGCAACAAGATCACAAGCTCAACACAACATTTTGAACAGTTTGTTTTTATAGATTTTATTATGCGATGAGGCCAGTTAAACATTTTTACAACATATCGTGTCAAATTATCCCTCCTTCCGCTCAATCTGCTCCTGCAGAGATCCTGGAATGCTGTACATAAAAGCATAAGTTATTGTCATTGTGTGCATCCAGTCTTGCCTTCTGACAGCATTGACATTTTTACATCAGACAAATATTTTTTTATAACTACCTACAAGGTAATATTACAGAATGCCAGAGTAAACAGTCAAGGAAAGGCTGCCAAATTTGTTTAAACTTCTTTGCTTTCCCTGAAATCTCATATCGGATATGTCAAAACTGGGTTACATACTTCGTAATAATGACTTTTGTCCCTACATCTGGAGGATTTATTGTTCAAGATATTTATTTGACTTATTCATATTAATTTACCTCAGTTGCTGACCCAGGAGCAGCAACGTAAGAGAGGGGCTCCCAGGTGTTCTTCCACTTTATACCACTGTTTCAAAAGAGAGGGGGATAAGACACACATAATACAGTCAGGATCTGCCCAATCACGTACTGTGTTGACAAAATGAATGGGCTGTGAAAATCTGCCCCTATAAAAACAGAGCATCATATCTAATACCACATGTCTCAGATGGAATAATTTATTAATCCAATCATTTTAAATTTGTCCTTGGTCTTATCTAGATAATCGTTTTGGTCTTTCACAGCCACAAATAAATGACAAATAACTACAATAAAACTAAAAATACGCCACTGAAAGTAACTGCTCTGCATGAAATTTGAATCCAACCGTAGGTATTCATTCTTGAAGTTATAAACCTATACAAGGTAGAAAGACATCAGCCTATTCGATCTAAAATGGTAGCTTGTCCAACACCATTCATTATGGGTTCCCAAGTTGACATCACAAATCATACCTGTTTAACACACATGTAGGTAGAACAATTATTGGACAATAATCCTACCATGTCTTGCAGGGAAGCCACTGAAGACGACCTGTAAAAAACAGAAAATGTATCGGTGATTTTTTACCATTTGAATGACATTTTCTTTCCAACACTTTCCACACATTTTAAAACACTTCCCCATAAAATACTTTTAGTCAAATCTAAGACTTAAATCGACATTATATTACACCTTTCATTAGAATATGAGAAGCCGTTTGCTGAAACTTACCTGGTCTTGTGTCCTTTTAATAACTTTGGAATAAAGATAGGACCCAGAAGCGGCTCTGTCAGCACAATCTTCACACCTTCCACCTATGTCGAATTGTGACAACTGTTTGTTAGTGAAATGGCCTACATCCTTGATCTGCTGGAGAGAACGTTAGATTATTTATATACAGGGAATTGCATTAATCACTGTAATAGGTCACTTGTCACTTGACAACAGCCACAGGCGGTCAGAATGGGCCCGCCCCTTTCCCCCACTCTGACACTCAGCACAGAGGCCCCACAGGGTTTGCATGCTGAGCCATTGCTCGACTCTCTGTACATGACTGCGCTCCATCTCACACTACCAACACCATAGTGAATTCGCATATGAGACAACACTGCTTTGGGTTCCTGCAGAGGAAGAGCCACAAGAGAAAACTAAATGTGACCACCAGTTCTTCTTTTATATTGCATTGTGCATTTAATGTACTGATGTAATGTGATCATAGGGTTGTGACAACATATATTGCCTGTAAGTGCATAATGCTTAGACATGCGTAGTTCTGGATGTTACCTCTTGCTCAGAGGGTCTAGCGCTGCAGTGCACTCTGGATAGGAATAGGATTGGGTATCGTTTGGGTTTTTATCAATACCGGTGCCTTCTCTGTACCTTTTAAACGGTTCCGGTGCTAAAACGGTTCTCGAACCGGTACTTTAAAAAAAATAAAACCGCACACACTTGCATGCATGCACGACTTGTTATGAGTTTCACATTGAGCAGAAAGTCAGGGGAAACTGAGTTGAAGTTTAGGACATAGCACACGTTGTCACACACGCTGTTGAATGGCAACGGTGTTTGCTAGCCTACTTTATATGCAAGATTTACGGTTGGCATTAAATCACTCTACTTACACAAAGAGGAAAGGCTGCTGTGAGTGCTGTGACTGATAAACATATATTTTTCTTTTTTTTAAATAATAAAAATTACTTGCTGAAAGCAGGCAGCTATACTGCTCGCGTTTGGCGCAACATTACTGCCAAAGTCATATAACGCAGGTGCGTAAGGCAGCCACAGGAGACGCCAACATTGTTTTCAACTGCTCGGTACCGCACCGTATTAAGTCATACGTTTTGAAAAGAGAGGAAAGTATTTGAAGCGAATAAGCGACTGTTTTTGATTTGTTTATTTGGTTTGAACAGATAGTTTTTGATGCATGCATCGGCTGTGAGTTAGTTTGTTTGTTACTTTGAAATCACATACGCTCGCAACACGCACAAACACACTCACACACACGTTCATTCATTCACGCACGCACCCACTACAACCTGCCGATCTTCAATCAAAACAACATCAAGTAAGTGATTGCCGCAGCACGTTGACAAGTCTGTCCCGAGGCGCCCATAGGCTATGGTTTATATGTTTGAAAGCCGTGACTCTTTTACCAGTTGGCCTGAAATACCACGCCTCGCAGTCATGGACTTATAAAGAAAGTCGCATTCGTAGTCGCACCACGTGTGTTTAGAAGCGCAATATAGAAAAGGGTCCCGTCAGTGTCGTGAGGCGCAGCGTTCCGAACATTGTATAATCAAATACACGGTATATAAAGAAAATCATATCATAATGAAAATACTAACCGTTATTCGGTGTGAACCAGTAAAGCGCCCAGCACTAACGCAGGTTGACGCCGCAACACCATGGCGGCGGGGCAGGGGGCGTTAAAAGAAGTCAGGCACCGTTATGAGGCACCGAAATGTGTGTTCTTATTCGATCTCGGTGCTACCGTTTACGTCTGAGTTTCGGTGCTCAACCCTAGATATGAAGTCAATTTGGGAGTTGTCTTTTCATAAAATTGCAAATTGTATGCCTATACAAATAAGATATGACACCAAAACATGTAGATTATTAGACATGATCTAAAGATCATTGACTGATCTGAAGACATACCTGTCTGATGTTTTCTTTTTCTCCTACTTTTCACCATCTTTTCATCCTTGTTTTCCTTTCTCCCTTCCTGCTCTCTCTCCATCCCTACCACATCACTGCTTTGGGTTCCTGTATGCGGTTAGAGCCACAAGAGATAACCTAATTTGACCAGTTATTTTTTAATGTAGCCAAGTCCAAAGAGGATGCACCATGCTGTACCTAAACACTCCCCATAGCTGAGTAGCAGAATTAAATTATAGTTCAAGTGTCACAAGGTATGTTAAATCAATCCTAACAAAGAATACAGATAATAATAATAAACAATCAAGACATGTTCATTTAGGATTTTGACACACTTTTCCAATGTACTTAATCAAATATTGTGTAAGAATACATATCAAATATTAGTTATTAGTTTGAGTTACAAACCTGCTCCTTCTTCAGGAACCATTCCCTGCTCCCCCTCCATCCCTACCCCATCACCACTTTGGGTTCCTGTATAGGAAGAGCCACAAGAGAAAACTAAATGTGACCATTTATTTATTAACATAGCATTATAATTTAAAAAAACGTAAGTTCTGCAATTATAGTTTAAGTGCTAAAGACACAAAGTACCTTGGTCATCCTGTCCCACTACATCGTAATTCCCGTCCTCATACGGGATAATGTCAGGCACCACAAACTCTATGGGCCCTATCTTGCATCCAGCACAAGTGACTTAGTCACTGGCGCATGTGTCGTTGCTAGTTTACAACTGGCGCAGAAGGTTCTTTTCCCACCACCGCCACTCGCCGGTAAATTAGGGATTGATCATGCGCCCGAAGGGGCGGTTCGGCGGAAGGAGGAGGCGTGTTCTGGCGCAAAACGGTATTTTGTCGTTTCTGAATACCATTGCGCTACTGACCAGGAAATACCTGGTTTAATGTCAGTGCCGCGTTGTTCAGATGCTATTTTAAGGGCGCATGCATACATGCGCATGCCTTGCATACGGATTGCTTGTGCACCTCGCGCATACACTTTGCTTCTCCCATCTACCTAGCCGCACATTCTTGGTAAATTATTTGGGAGAGAATAATAAGTTGTACTTTTAAATCAATGCATCTGCAAACACTGTACAGCAAACACATATTTTCTTGACATCGTGTAGGCCTACATGCCCATAACTTTTAGGATTGATGAGTATTTGATCGTGAAAAACATTGTTTTACCGTGAGTGTTAAAAAGAATGAATGAATGCGGGCGTGCGTGTGTGCTCTGTTTAAAGGGACTCTTACCTTTGTTGCATTTTTACACTTTTTTTGGATAAGGTTAAATTGGTATTAATAAGGTAATAACACTCTAATATGCAAGACAGACCCACCAGGAGTAAAAACAAACATTTATTTTACTCTCATAATATTTAGTGAAAACTTCAACCAATAAAATTCTTCGGACCGAATTACCTGATTGGCCGACAGACCTGTCTGTTTGCTGCATGGATATATAAGGTTTTCCGTCTGCTTCTTGTGGCGCATTCGGGCCCGCGTCATCAAGGCGCGTCCTCAACTAGCGGGTTTGTTTTGATTCCACGGCAGACAGTAGCGAGTAGCGACCGTAGCGACTGACGATGGCAGACCAAAGTGGTCCACGGCGTACTGAAACTGCACCATTCAGTCCGATTAGGGGACTCATCTCGGACTCAGACTCACAGAGTTACCCTCCTCTGGAGCCTCAGGAAGACCTCCAGACTGTTGGCCACCAACTGCACCATTCAGTCCGACAAGGGGACCCGATTCGGCCTCAGAAGCCAAGTGGTCCCGCTCCCCTGGATGATTCTCAGGACCTCCAGACCGTTGGCACCCAACCGCACCACTCAGTCCGATTACGGGACCCATTTCGGACTCAGACGCGACGTTGTCCCGCTACTCTGGAGCTACAGGAAGACCTCCAGAACGTTGGCACCCAACCGCACCACTCAGTCCGATTACGGGACCCATTTCGGTCTCTGACGTGACGTTGTCCCGCTACTCTGGAGCTACAGGAAGACCTCCAGAACGTTGGCACCCAACCGCACCACTCAGTCCGATTACGGGACCCATTTCGGACTCAGACGCGTCTTCTTCGGACTTCTTGTTTACTAGACCCCTGGTAGATATTATGACCCCTGGGAGTCTAAACATAACCCATGGGAGTCTAAACATAACCCATGGGAGTCTAGAACTTTTGTACTGTAGCGACCCTGGGACAGTTAAATAGTTTGTGTGTTATGTGTTACATTATATTTCGTTGTCCGCTATGCCAGTTGTTCTATGTGTATGTATTGTAATGTTCTTCTTGTCAATCAGCGTGGGGGCGAATCATTAGGTCAGCTGGGGGAGGGCCTTGGAAGAACAGGAGGGTGGGGGCCTGCACGCGAGTGAGACCGTGTTGGGGGTTGCCGGGGTAACCGGGGTTTGTTTTGTGTCGATTTTCTGCCGTTGGTTACAATGTTACGGGTTTCAGTGACCTGGTTTTGGTTCATTAAAACTACCTTCAACTACTAATGACTCGACATCATTATGTCCCCGGCGAGGTCGTTACAGTACTCTAAAAAATAACGCTTAGTTTTGTACGCTTAGGGGGTGGGGCATTGGAGGAAGGCGGGATGATTTGAATGTGCTGTAATTCTCAAATGCAACAAAGGTCAGAGTCCCTTTAAACACACGCAAACTAAACACGTAACGCATAATACAATCAATGGCAATGTCTATTACCGCGGGGACACATGCATATTAGGATAGCATACAATACTGATAAGAAACAATGTTTATAATGTATTGCGTATATCATTAAATAGAACCACAGTTACCGCATATCATATGTTATATCATATACGTTTTCTTTGCCAACATTTATTTGAGGACTCAGCATTTCTGAAGTTGTGGAAGAAAACCCTAGCCTGGTTCTACCAGACTCTCGTACTTCACTTCATTTCATTTAATTTGTACAGAGAGTCTGGACCTAATCAATTGACAAACGTTAACTCACTTGAAGGCGGGTGTCTGTTGAAGTTTAAAATGATTGGATCTGCCCAGTGCCACTCTGGATCTGCCATACCAATCGCTAACGTTTGGTTGTGACGGATGTCATGCGCCGGGAATCACGCGCAGGTTGTACACAAACCAAACACCTTGCGCGTCTGCACGAAAATGTCCGTCAACGACAGCTGCAGGTTTTGTTCGTCGAATTTAATTTATCAGGGATAAATTGCACATTGTAAATCAACTACCGACCTACAACAACAACTCAAACTGGCATACGACTTTATCGTCATTGTTCTCAGACACGCCCTCTGTTCGCTGATTGGCGGCCGCTGTGGCGGCACCAGAAAACCAAATTACATACAGCAGGTCCAGACCTAGTACTGAAGGGAAATTCAAATTGAGCGGAAGTACTTAGGCGGGCGGAGCCAGGCTAAGAAAACCCCTTATTCCATGCGTGAATTAGGCCATATTAGTTGGCAATAAACTGAGCCATTTGCAGTTTGAAATTAATGTGCATCTGTCTCATCGGAGACTGCAGACGCACTGTCAAAATATCAACTTGTCCGATTCAAATGCGCTCATGGCTCTTAAAGGGGATGGGAGCTGGCACTCTCATTGGTTTGTTGGACGTTACGCCCAAACCACACCTACGGGTAACTAGGCTGCTTCAGACCAACCCTTTTGACACTTGCGCCACGACGCAAGTGTCATTTATTCCGCCTGTAAAATATAAATAGCGCCGTAGAACCGCCCACAAAGCTACTTGCGCTTTGCGCTTCCCACTTGCGTTTCAGACCGTTAAAATAGGGCCCTATGTCTGTTGGGGCAGAAGATAAAATATAACTGAAATTACAGAGAAACAGACGATTTCTTACGCAATAAGTCCAAAGACGATGCGCCAAGCTGTGCCTAAAAACACCCCATAGCTCTAATAAAATCAATGCATGTCACGATCTTGCCTCCTACAAATTAGAGAGCAGTCAGGAATTTATTTCAATAAAAGAGAGGCTTTCAATTTAATTTGTGACCCAGATATCTAGTGTATCATTCAATCACAGTTCATGTATCACAATGTATGATAAATCAATCATAACAAGGAATACAGATGAACATAAACAATTAAGACATGTTTATTAAGAATTTTAATCAGACTTTTCTAATGTACTTAATCAAAAATTGTGAAAGAATACATATGAAATATTAGTTATTAGTTTGAGTTACAAACCTGCTCCTTCTTCAGGAACCATTCCCTGCTCCCTCTCCATCCCTACTCCCTCACCACTTTGGGTTCCTGTATAGGAAGAGCCACAAGGGAAAACTGAATGTGACCATTTATTTACTCACTTTTTGAATTGCTATCTTTAAATGTAAAATGTAAATACTTGACACCAGTCAATTGAGGTAAACAACAATCACTAGGTCAAATTGCCAGGTCACCTAAACTGTCCAATAAAACATATTAAGGGGATAAATGTAAACATCTTACCATTTTCAGTTGGCTAGGGAAACCTTTTAAAGTGCACAGAAAAATAAATTAACAATTCAAGACTATTTCGGTTGTCTCTAGGTGTGGATACAACATAAGCTCCAGTAGAAGTTTTTTGAACAAATAAAGACATTATTGTGTAATCATCAATACAGTTAGTGAAATACTCACATTTTAGGATTTTGGCATAGACCGACGGACGGTAAGTCCTCTTGTAAGGATGGATCCAGCTGCATCTGCATGCTGCCGAACACTTGGGCTGTGTAGCTTCTTTTGTTTTTTTCCCTAAAAGCAGCAGAGGAAAGTAGCCCAGTGCAGCAAGCCGGTCCAACTGAAATAATCATTAGCGAAGGACAGTGATGAAGTCGGAATATCACAATAGAAAAGTATGGAGATCCATTTGTTTAACATTGAAACATTATTTTGGGTTGATCTGTGGGCTGTACGGAAAAAAACTGTTGTGCTCAGTCTTATTACTTATTACACACAGAGGGGAGACCAATAGAAAAACCTTAATAAATGTCTGGAATGCTTGATCCCTACTTTGAGTACATCAAGGGGCCCTGTTATAGGTGGGCATTTTTCTTGCATGGTTTGGGTTCACTTGCCCCCTTACAGGTAAGAGTCAATGCAAATCAATACAAACTTATAATTCAATCAGAGAGGTACATTGGAGTTAGATATTTGGCCTCATGTCAACACCAAATCGGTGAAAACAGACTTAATATTACTGAAAACAGAGCTTTTAAAGTAGGCTAAGCCCTCCTGTGAGGCGATCTTTTAAAACTCAGTTTAGGTCTAACAAATTGGCTGGAGATTCAAGCCAATTTGTTAGACCTATGTCGTGTTCACAACAAATAGTCTGCTTCCTTGGTGGGCACCAAGGAATATGTGTTATTCATTTCATTAAATGCATGTGTTATTAAGTTATTTTGCGCACATTGTCCGAGCATACACCCTGCAACAGTCTGCTGCTATTGTAACGTGGGCTGACAGGAGGAAGTAGCACTACACTTAATAGATTATGGCTGTTCAGCTAAGACTGCATGGTATTCCATTTGTATGAAACATATTACTATTACTAGGAGGGAACACACAGGCTAAATACTCTCTCTTTAGAATTTCAAGATGGAACATCGATTGTAGGCTACTTACCATTTTTAAGCTGGAGTCTATAACATGACTGCTGTTGCAGTGTTTTTTAACCCGAGCCTTATATGCCTTTCCGTGTTCAACAAATATTTTTCTCTCTCTGACAAGCCGATCTTTATAGGGCTGTTTCGCCTCGCATATTGGGCAGGTCTTGCAGGCCACATACATGGTTTTGCTGCAAGCCACACATGGCTTGATGTTTCGGGCCTTCCCGCTCATTTCTGATAAGAATAGGATGAAGCTATAGTTCTTGATCAAACAAAAACATTATTATGTTATTACTGTCCAATTTAATGGTTCAGCATGGTGCTGTTCAGGTATTAGCAGAGGTATTTCTTTCTTTAAGCCTATTGTATGTTGTTTAAAGGTTTTAAAACTTTTCTGTCAAGTTAACAGATCATTAGGCCTATAAGTTTATATTTATGTTTGCATTATTAATTTCATTATTTTAAATCACCATTAACTGTATGCCTAACTCATAAATTCTGCTCTTGTATGATCTGATACTATCTAAGTAACACATTATATAAATGTCTTACCGTTCAAGGTTTAAGTTGGGGAATTATGTCGTTCTTTCCGCATAAAAAGAAGTGAACACGCGCTCCTTCAACACCCGCCCCCGCCTCTGCTTCTGATTGGCTCTGACCCATATCATCTGACATTCGACCAATCACAGCACAGTAATGCAAGTGCAGTATGGCGTATGTGTTTTTAAACGTTTCTATCATAATTTATTTATTTAAATAAATGAATAAACTTTAAATGTATCCATGAAATATAGTTGTTTCTGTCACACAAATTAATTAAATGCTGACTCATCTATCTAACATTTTATTATTACGCAGTGAATTACGGAACACACGGCTTTTACTGGCCTGTAATAGTGCATTTGTAAGCTGGTCAAACAACGTTTCGTATCGATACATTAAAAAAGCATATGTCTAAATGATGACTCATAACTGCAACGACCTCCTTGCTATGGAAAGGCAAACATATTTGGTGGGAATCGGATCAGGAGATGAACTTGGGATACATTCATTCTAAAATTGATATTTGGCCTGATGGTGGCACTGGTCATGGGGTTACAAACAGAGTTTATCCTAGGGGTAATGAATCTGCACAGCAATTAAAAAAAGATATTCATGGAAGATATTAGAGTTCAATTAACAGCCAACGATTTCTTTAGGTCTGACAGTTGGTGAGGAAGTGGAAATGGTAAATTCTTGCCTCTCACGTGTAGCGACTACCACCAAATACATGAAAAAAAGCAAGTGAGTAACAGATTAAAGTTCTTCAATTTGTGGCTCGTTCTCTGTTCCAAGTAAATTCCTAAAGAGTGTTACGTATTTTAAGAATCTAAGCTACCCACACATAGACCAAAATGAAGCAGGACCAAACATATAAGCCGTAAATACTATACATAGCCACTAGGGTAGCAAGACCTTATTGACGGCGGCTCCACCACAGAAGGCATCACCTGAAGAAGCCGAAGCCACCACGCCCACTAGGCCACGCCCACTTGACGGTCCCTTACCTGTGCACACTACCAGAAGGGACCAGAGATTTTCAGCGACACCCGCGAAGGGTCACGGGCCGCTGCCGTGGCCCATAGTAGCCAGAGTTATTATCTCTCACACGTGTTCTACACGATTCCTCCGTATAGCTTCACTTACCATGCCGAAACATGCCGACGACTTTATAATAAATGAAGTGAGTTCAAAGCAACCCGGGATTGGACAACTTTCTTCGAGAATATGCAATAGATGGTGACCCCGACGTTTGGAAGAAAGTCCCGTCCCGGCGCGACGCTAAAACAACTTCAACAGGCCCGCACGTCTGAGGTAAGTAGAACTCCTTGTCTTAAAGATTTAATCTGAAATAGGATTGGTTATAAGAACATTTAGGTGTAAGTTTGTTTTAGCCACCGTCCGATCGTACGGCTCCAGAGGCCTAGCATAACAACACGTGTCAGTGTTTCCCCTACCATTGTTCAGAAAAAAATGAAAAAAAAAAATCATTATTTTTTTAAATTATTATTATTATTAGCCATAATACCATAACCATCCAAGCTCACCACCAGCTATCTCAATATGTATTGGTGCTTTATGCTCCTGTACATGAAATTAGTTTAGATTAAATCAACTTTGTTTTTAGAAAAACACTGTTTATTCTCCGGCAGAAGAAATGTTAAGTTTGCTGGTAGTTCTACCAGGAGGACTCAAATCACGCGCGGCTGGCCACCAATCACCAGCTACCAATCACCTGCCTACGCCTGCTCTATAAAGAGTAGTCTAACATATGTCTTTGCTGCTCAGGTCTTCGTTCGACGCATGCTGCTGCTTTACTGTGCTTCTGATTATCTTGCATATCTCGTCGCTTAGTTGCTACGTCGGTTAATACACACCAAGAGGTCATAACTTCGGATTCGTGCTGGTCGGCCTACTACTTCTGGTCCCGGCAAGCGAGCGCAGAAAGCCGTTCTTTTCGGTCCCCGGTATCAACAACACCACCAACAAGTTCCCAACACGGACATCCACCCGGTTCTACAAACCCTCGCCGAGTTGGTGCAAAGCATTGGCGCCAGGATGGACGCCGTCGAAACGCCATGCGGAACTCCCGGACGGGTCCAGGCCCCCAACCCGCTGGTCGTCGGTCGCCACGGCGCCTTTCTACTTCCAGCAACCATCAGGCTCGGCTTCCTCCTCCGCCTTCACAGGCTACGCACCTTGCACGTGCCCTGCTACCATGGCTACTGCAGTCCCCGCGTTAGCCCCCGTAGCGTATTTTCTCTCACAGCTCTACCAGTCCAGCTTCAGGATGCGGCTCCCTCGGTCGGGTTAGGGGGTTTCTTGCAAGGGCAATGGTTTGCTGAGGGATGGCCAGTCGAAGCTGGTACGTTCGCCCTCGGTCAGAGTCGTCTGCGCTGTTCGAACTTTACCCTATCGCAGCAGCTAGCGTTCTGTGGGGCAAAGCATGGCGGCGTTAACGTATAAACCATGTTTTGCGATAACAAAGCAGCGTCAAAACGGCTGGGAAGGTGGTCTTCCACAGCATACGGATTTTACATCCGGTTGAATTCGTTGAGTTCGTTGCACACGTTCATAATTATCTTTATACCGTGCACTGTTTGGTTAACTCCTTGTGTCTGAGGTTTTTCCCTTCACTTTAACATGAATGAAGTTGATGGGTTTTAGGCACTGTGGTAACTGATTATTACTAAAAGGTTTTTATTGACGAAGGGCCTTTTAGATTGGTTCAGCTGCTGCTCACTAACTCTCACGTTCCTCTGCTCGCAATGCGATTCACATATCGTTCAATTTATTCAAAAGATCCAAAGACAAAGAACGGGTACATTATGGTATCATTTTATATGATTATTTATAGTCTTATTGTTAATAGCTTCAGTCGCGTTGGTATTTAATTTTTCATTTGCTCGTTTAGCTACGTATGACAGTTAACAATGTTGGTGTAGGCCTATTACAATTATTTACGCGTGTAGGCCACTCCAACTCGCTCGATATTTCAAAAAGATTAGTGTGCTCTCTCAGAGCTGGGAGATTTCATCCTTATTTTAACATATTACTCGAGACGGTGTTTTCTCACAGTTCTACGGGTTCATGCGTTCTCGGGTTCATGCGTTCATGCGTCCACGTCTCCTACTCAGACTTTTCCCCTACACGGGGTATTTAATTTTTCATTTGCTTGTTTAGCCATGTATGTCAGTTAACAATTTTGGTGTATTACAATTTATGTGTGTTGGCCACTCCAACTCACTCGATATTTTGAATAGATTAGTGTGCTCTCTCTGGGAGTTTTCATCCTTTTTTTAACATATTACTCGAGTCAGTGTTTCTCACAGCGTTCTACGGGTTCATGTGTTCTACGGCTTCATGTGTTCTACGGGTCATGCGTTCTACGGGTTCATGCGTTTTACGGGTTTATGCGTTCTCGGGTTATGCGTTGGGTTTATGCGTACACGTCTCCTACTCAGACTTTTTTCCCCTACACGAGGCCTGACTTTCGCTGATGTCACCTTCTCTGCAAGGCATTTTTTCATCTAAAAGCGATAGCCTAGGAGCAGCTGTTACTATTATCATTTCAAGAATCAACAACTCTCTGTCCTTACGCTTCCATGTTCCTTTATCTCAAGCTTCGGCAACGCACGTCCCCGAATCACCTGTTTATTTGCGGCCTGCCAATGACTAAAGGGTGGTTCAGAGTCAATCTCGCGACGGTGGTAGAAGGGTGCGGCCCACCATCTCCCCCCTACATTGGCCACTCCTTCCGGATTGGAGCGGCAACCACAGCCTCTGAACAAGGGTTGCCGGTCGCGTCTATCAAACGGCTGGGAAAGCGGTCTTCCACAGCTTACGAATCCTACATCCGGTCGAATTCATGGTTCTTCCTTCAAGCGCACACGATGCTCTAACGTCGGTTAAGGCAGGTTTATCACGTTTGCTACTACAGCTGTTTTTGGCGGCCTGTTTCCATTCTAGTTTTAGTCTTTGTGTCAAGGTGTCACTTTTGTTTTTATTAGTTTAGACACGTTCATACTCTTTCTAGTGATATGTAATAAGTATTTTAAGGAGCTGCATTTCCCTCACATAGCCACAAGGGGAGCAAGACCTTATTGAAGGCTGCTCCACCACAGAAGGAGCCGAAGCCTTTACGTCACCCCGGCCACGCCCACTAGGCCACGCCCACTTGACGTCCTCTCTAGCGGGTGGTTTCGAACTCGAGAGGCCAGAGATCGGCAGAGAGCCACCCCGGGCCTAAGTAGATCACGGTATTTTCCTCTCACACGCGTTAGATACAATTCCCTCCGTTAAGCTTCAGTTACCATACCGAAACATGCCGACTTTATAATAAATGAAGTCAGTTAAAAGCATCCCGGGATTGGACAACTTTCTTCAAGAATATGCAACATATTGAAATTCCGTTTAGGTATTATCAAAGATACAAGTGCGTAGATTTGTTAAATAAGGTAAACGGTCGAAAATTGATGTTGTTATGTCTAAAACAGTTGAAGTTCCGTTTGGACAAAACGTTATTACAGTTTATCGCCTAGTTTAGGTCAACGGAAATGAAGACATTTTAGCAGTCTTATTTTGTAAAACACTTCCAGTCTCGTTTGTATTCGCCAACAACATCGCACTAACGCATTTAATTATAGTTATTGTCATATGACCAGCATTGTTTTCCTCACGCGATAAAGGTTTGTCGATGACGACATTTAGTCATAATTTTCGGTGTCAAAAGCAACACTATTTGCAACTACTGGTGGTGGTGGTGGTTATCAGGTACTAAACTCATAAAGCAAAATTTGGCTATATAACTCAAGGTTAACCTGCAGCAACCCCGGCAAGTTCGACCACGTCGGTGGATCATCTAGAAAACACTCTTTGAGTTTGGTGTCACGTTGGTGGCATATCATGGAAAAAATAAAACTCAAGGTTCGCTGCGGCGACCCCGGTGAGTGCGTTGACCAAAGCGCAGCGGTAACAACTCGGGCACTCGTGACTATGACCACGTCGGCGGCACGTTATCTATTACTCATGGTTGACTGCAGTAACCCTGGTGGTTCAACGCACAACTGGGGCACAACTCAGGCATTAGTCGTGAGTTCGTTGCACACGTCTGTGCGGTACAACACAGAACTCTACGTCCTACATCCGGTCGAATTCAAGGTTCTTTCTTCAAGCGCACACAATGCTCTCTAACGTCGTTAAGACAGGTTTTACACGTTTGCAACCATAGCTGTTTTTGGTGGCCTGTTTCCTTTCTAGTGTTGGTCTAGTCTTGTGTCAAGCTGTCATTTTAGTTGTTTTTTTAGTTACATTCATACTCTTTCCAGTGTTATCGTAATTCCATTTAGATATTATCGAAGTTACAAGTGCGTAGTTTTGTTAAATAAGGTAAATGGTTGAAAATTGATGTTATGTCTGGAACAGTTGAAGTTCCAGTCGAACAAAATAGCGTTATAAGTCTTTATCGCCTAGTTTAGGTCAACGAAAATGAAGAGACATTTTAGCAGTCTTATTTTCGTAAAACACTTTTTAGTCTTGGTTTATTCGCCAACTATATTGTACTATGCATTTAATCACTGCTATTGTCACATGCCCAGCATTCACGTTGCGTCCAGTCTCGTTTTCTCACGCGATAAAGGTTTGTTGATGACGACTTAGTCATAATTTTCATTGCCAAAAGCAATACTATTTGCAACTACCGGCGGTGGTGGTTATCAGGTACTAAATTCATAAAGCAAAATTCGGTTTCATAACTCAGGTTAACCTGCAGCAACCCCGGCGAGTGTGACCACGTCGGTGGATCATATAGAAAACACTCTTGAGTTCGCTGTCACGTCAGTGGCGTACATAGGAAAATAAAACTCAAGGTTGCAGCGGCAACCCCGGTGAGTGCGTTGACCACGTCGGTGGTAACAACTCGGGCACTCGTGAGTATGACCACGTCGGTGGCACGTTATCTAATACTCATGGTTTGACTGCAGTAACCCCGGTGAGTGCGTTGCTCACGTCGGTGGGAACAACTCAACCACTCGTGAGTTCGTTGCGCACGTCGGTGAGGTACAACTCAGAACTCTAGTTCGTTGCAGCAACCCCGGTGAGTGCGTTGCCCACGTCGGTGGGAACAACTCAAGCACTCGTGAGTTCGTTGCGCACGTCGGTGCGGTACAACACAGAACTCCACGTTCGCTGCAGCAACCCTGGTAGTGCGTTGACCACGTCGGTGGGCACAACTCGGGGACATGCAAATTTAATTACCACGTCGGTGGCATAATATCAAACACTCAAGTGCAGGGCACTCGGAGTTCATTGAACACGTCGGTGTTTAACACGGAAGTACACAATATTTGCTGCAGCAACACCGGTGAGTGCGTGACCACGTCGGTGGCACATCAAGGGCACTCGTGATTCGTTGACCACGTCGGTGTTCAACATGGAAGTTCACAATACTTGCTGCAACAACACCGGTGAGTGCGTGACCACGTCGGTGGCACATCAAGGGCACTCGTGAGTTCGTTGACCACATCGGTGGTTCAACGCGAAAGCACTCAGGTCACGCAGCGACCCCGGAGAGTGAATCGACCACGGCAGTTGGTACAGCACGAAAGCACTCGTGGCTCGCTGCGTAACAGCTGCAGAGTGCTCTAAATTTTAATTGATCTCGCTGAGGTATTTCAAGTCAACTGCTTTTACGTGATTCATCGATCTCGCTGACTGTTTTAAGCTTATCGTTTTACGGTATGTATGATTGACTCTTAATATGTCGTATATTGGGTATGCCTTTTATCTTCCAGTAGCAGTATAGATCCTTGTCCACTTCTTCTACGAGGGTATGTATGGTCTCATTACCCCCTTTCGCTATTCTATTTTTGGGGTCGGCTCCGCCCCTGCCAGTCCCGGCAGGACATGCCGAGTTATCACCTATTTCCGGCGTAGGCCTACGTCCTCTCTTTTGGGGAAGGCTCCGCCCTGCTAGTCCTGGCAGGATACGCTGAGTCCGCACGTCACCCTGGATCAGTGACGGGGCTCATGCCAAAGATTTACCATGCAAAATATTCCCATGTCGTTATTTAAATAAATCCTGTTCATACTTATCAGTGATCGAGTCTTTATGGGAGAAATGTTAAGCTTGCTGGTAGTTCTACCAGGAGGACTCAAATCACGCGCGGCTGGCCACCAATCACCAGCTACCAATCACCTGCCTACACCTGCTCTATAAAGAGTAGTCTAACATATGTCTTTGCTGCTCAGGTCTTCGTTCGACGCACCTCCATCCACCCCACCACCACCAGGTCGGCCTCAGTCTACTTGTCCAGGGGAAGGCTCCGCCCCTGCTAGTCCTGGCAGGATACGCCGAGTCCGCACGTCACCCTGGATCAGTGACGGGGCTCATGCCGGCTGAGGGCGGGCTGAGGGGGAGGACTAGGGGGTAGGGGGAGGGGGGATTACCGGGCTGAGGGAGAGGGGGGGGGGAAGGGGCTGAGGGGTGAGGGGGAGGGGGGTGACCGGGCTTGAGGGGCTGAGGGGATGGACTAGGGGTGAAAGAGGGGAGGGGGGACCGGGCTGAGGGGGGAGGAGCGTGGGGGTGGGGGGGTGAAGGGGCTGAGGGGGGGGTGGGGGGGGGGGGGGGGGGGGGGGGGGGGGGTGGGGGGGGGGGGGGGGGGGGGTGGGGGGGGGGGGGGGGTGACCGGGTTAGGGCCGGGTGGGGGAGGAAGGGTGAGAAGAGAGGGGGTTGAGGGGGGGGGGGGGGGCTGGATGGGGAAGGAAAGGGGTAGTGGAAGGGTGGAATGAGACCCGGGCTGAGGGGTGACTGGGGCTGAAGGGGTGCCTGATGGGTGAGACTAGGTGATGGGGGATAGGGGTAGTGTGGTGCTGAGGGGTAGGGGGTGGGGGTAGGGGTGGAGACCGGCTGATGGGGGCTGAGGGTGAGACTAGGGGGGAGGGAGGGTTGTGACCGGGCAGTGAGGGGAATGGGAAGGGTGGGTGACGGGGCTGAGGGGGGGGAAAGTGGGGTTGGTGAGGAGGGAGGGGTTGATAGTGGAGGGGGGCTGATGAGGGGGGGGGGCTGATGGTAAATTGGGGCCTGAGGGGGAGGGGGGCTGAGGGAGGGGGGGGGGGGGGGGCTGATGGGGAAGGGGGCTGAGGGGTAGGGGAAGGGCTGATGGGAGGGGGGGGCCTTGAGGTGGGAGGGGGTAGGTGGGAGGGGGGAGGGGGGTGGCGGGCATGGGATGAGGGAGGGGCTGAGGGGGCTAGAGGGGGAGGGGGCCTGAGGGGGAAGGGGGTGGGCTGATGGGGAGGGAGCTGACAGAAGAAGAGGACGCGATCACAAAAAAGAAAGAGAATAAAAAGAAGAAGAGCAAGCCTGGATCCAAGGAGAGGATGTGTTGTTGATGTTTTCATAACCATTGTGTGTTGTATGTTTTCATAACGGTTATGTTTGAGGTGTGTGCATCTATGAATGTGTACATATGTATATGTATGTATGTGTCATATCTATGTATATACGTACACAGAGCGCAGAGAACAGTACTAGTGATGATGATGATGATGAGGATGAAGAGCGGATTCAGCAGCTCATCACTATGTCTCTGGTTTCTCCTTCAGATGCCTGGGAACCTCCACACTGGACCCAAACACGGCCCACAAGAGTCCCTCTCTCTGTCTAAGGACAACAGGAAGGTGACGTGGTTGATTGAGTTCCAGTCGTATACCAGGATCACCAGAACAGATTTGACTACATGGTACCAGGTGTTGGGTAGAGGAGGCCTCTGACATCGGCCGCTGTTACATGGGAAGGTAGAGTGGGAAGGAGGGGTTGATATAGGAGTGACATACAGAGGAATCACAAGGAGAGGATGGGGTTATGACAGCAGGCTTGGAGGGAACAACAAGTCCTGGAGTCTTCTTTGTTGTGATGGTCGTTACTCTGCCTGGTACAACGGTATAGAGACAGTCCTCCCTTTTCCCGCCCCGCTGGCTCCACCAGAGTAGGAGTGTAATCTGGACCGGCCTGCTGGCTCGCTGTCTTCTACATAGTGTCCCCAGGTGGGAGTAGGTCCTCAGACAACACTGTACACACCTCCACACACTTCTGGTCCTCCTTCACACCAGGAGGACCTCCTTGCTCCCCGGGGGTTGGCGGGTCCTGGGATTGGAGGGGTCCTCAGCCTCTCTGTGTCGGTTGTAGAAAAAAAACAACAGACTTAGTGTCGTAAAAAAAAAAAAGTGCAGCCCCCTCCGCCCCGGCGCACACACAAACACACACGCACAGGCACGCACGCACACACACACACACACACACACACACACCAACACACACACACACACACACACACACACACACACACACACACACACACACACACACACACACACCTACATATACACACATACACGTACACACACACATAAAAAAAACACATACGAACACACACCAACACACACATAGTCCCTCCCTCCCCCCCCCCCCCCCCCCCCCCCCTCTCTCCCCCTCTCTCCCTCTCCCCCCCCTCTCTCTCCCCCTCTCCCCTCTCCCCCCTCTCTCTCTCTCTCTCTGTCGTCTCTGTCTCTCTCTCTCCCCCCTCCGTCTCTCTCCCTCTCTCTCCTCTCCCTCTCCCTCTCTCTCTCTCTCTCTCTCCCCTCTCTCTCTCTCCCTCTCCCTCTCCCTCCCTCCCTCCCTCCCTCCCTCCCTTTGCGACCTGATTTAAAGCAGATGTTATTTTTTATTCATAATAACCAAGATGTCTATGGGATAATGTTGCATGTTGTAAATGACTTTAAACTGAATCTTGATTTTTTGTGTTCTGTTGGGAACCAAGCGGTCGCAGAAGATGTTGTTATTAAAGACACGTGCACACCTGTTGATGATTTGTAAAGTCTGATGCTTTTATTGATTTAGTCCTCGTGTTTATTGTGTACATGTAAGGGACTATTTTTCTGTCTTATTTGTTAATGAAGCATAATTGCAATAAACAACTCAGTGGATCCAACTGAATGTGTGTTCAGCCGATGATTTCTTGTTTTATTAGTGAATAATGCTTCCATAAGTGCCGTAATAATAATAATATACTAATCAGAAATTATAAATAGAAGAACAAAGGTTTTTCTGATATTATTCTCAGACCTCCTCCCTTGGTTTTGGTTGTGGGGGGGGGGGTGCCTCAGTGTCTCTGTGTCAGTTGTGGAAAGAAACCACAGACAGACGGCCGGTCTCTCTCTCTCTCTCTCTCTCTCTCTCTCTCTCTCTCTCTCTCATTGTGGGACCGGCTCGTAGGCTGTGTGCGCCTCTCCATTGCGATACATCCACTGTAAACAGAGCTCGTAAGCTGTAATTTGGCACCAAGGCTGAATTTCTTGAACGTCTTCAAATGTATTAAGGGCCCACTATCACCTATATATAAGAATCCATAAAATCCATAAAGTAGCATGCAATGGGACCTTTAATGTCTTCTCTTTCCTGCACTTCTGATATGGGCGTTTAGCAGACGCCTACAATATGTCAAAGATGAAAGAAACAACACTATATCTCTGTCGGCAGTAAGGATGTTAGAACCAAGTGCCAAGAACTAACAATCACTAGGTTAACCATTCCCTGAATACAACAGAGAGAGTGAGGATAAGAGACTCTCCTCTCCCTCCCTCCCCCAATCTCTTTCCCTTTGCTCCCCCCCTCTCTCCCCTACCCCTCCTCCCTACTCCCTCACTCCCATTCCCCCCATCTCTCTCTCCCTCCCTCTCTCACTATCCCCCTCTCCCCCTCTCCCTTTCCCCCCATCTCTCTCTCCCTCCCTCTCTCACTATCCCCTCTCCCCTCTCCCTCTATCCCCTCGCCCCCTCCCTCCCTCTCTCTCCCCACCGCCCTCTGTGCCTCCCTCCCCCCTCTCTCCCTCTCTCTCTCCGAGTCTAAGGACACACAAATACACGCCCGCATATATTAACTCACACACACAAACACGTACATATGAACACACACACGTATATATGAACACAAACACGCCGCGCAACACAAACACTTAAGAAACCACACCACACACACACACACACACATGTATATATGACACACACACACACACAAACAACTGTTATATGAAACACACACACACAAATAATATGAACACTCACACTGTGGCATCCCGCCCCTGAAACCTCGGCCGGCACGGGTCGAGGGACAGTGGAGGACGGGGTATACCGCCACCACACCCGACGGGCGACAGGGAGCACCTGGACCTTCCCCCCAATCAGCGGGGTGGGGGACCTGGCGGCTGGGAGGAGGAAGACCCGGAACCGGCATAAGAGGGGCTACGTAGCGGGAGCAGGGACAGTCCGGGATTACGCAACGAACGCGAGACCTAGAGGCTCACGGAGACCCTAGAGCGCCACCGCATCCTGAGAGACTTCTGAATAAACGCTGTGATACGGCTTAACCATTGCTGCCTCGTGTCTGATCCTTGGAACCCGGCTCATTCACGGAGCCGGTTACCACAACCCACACACACACAACATATATATGAACACACACATACATGAACACACACGCATGCGGGCACACACACGCATATATACACTCAAATATACACACAGACACACACATGCAAACGCAAGCACACATTCACACGTGCATATATAAATGCACGTGCAACTGCATGCCCACACCACACACACATTTATAATCAGACATACATGTACGCACACAAACCACACACATATATGAACACACACACACGCAGATATGAACACACAAAACACGCATATGAACAGACACACAACATATATGCATATATAACCACCCGCGCAGGGACTAAACACACATGTATATATAAACACAACACACACACAGACTACACTAACATGTAATATCAACAACACACAGTCCACACACACACACACATTGTGCTTACTGATTTTAAATGAAACTGTAATGTACTCAACTAAAATAAGTGCTAACTTGAAAGTGATCTTGATAAACCATGAAAGGATGAGACTTTGAAGACTTCCATAAGGTTAAATACGAAGGTTTTACGAAGATATTTCTAATGTCAAATGTTTTTTAATTATTGATTGAGGTTTAATCTTAACATTTCTTTTACAATATTGTGTATTTTCAGGAGTTTCGATAAGTAGATTGGCGAACACAGAGCTTACGTGTTGTTGACGGCTGTCACCAATCTCTGCGTTCGTCAATCTACCTTATCGAGTCTTAAAAAAGATGGCGTCGACGTGGAGAACTACTGATGGTAATATGTGATAAAATGTCCTTTTTAATAAACAATCTGTACAGTTACAAGCTATCAATGCCTTGGTTTTATGATAAGACCCTACATTAGATGAGAGCATATGAGTCATCTAATGTTCAATCCTCCCATAAGAGCCCCGAGGTGAGGCTGCTATGGCTGGGAGAGATAGATGCATGGGAGGGTAGGGTTAGGTTGTGTGGGAGCTGTGCCCTGGCCCACAAGGGTCCGGGTCTGGGTTGGTGGGCAGGGTCCTGGTCCGGGAGAGCTAGCTCCTTGCCTGGGGGGGCCGGGTGCTTGTCTGGGGGTAGTACGGGACCTGGTGTGGGGGGGGTCCCATCATAACCTGAATGGTATGTAACAAAACAGAGACGAGGAGAAAGAAAAAAAGCTAAAACAATGAAAGTCTTGTGGACCCCCCAGGGGAGCGGGACCAGGTCCTGTGTCAGGCCGAGAGAGTCCAGTTCCCCACCCAGCTATCCACTCCCCAACCAGGGAGTGAAGCTGACCAAAGAGCTCCACACACACACACACCTCGCCGCACCGCCGGTGTCCCTGGGTCCTGACGTCCATCAGAGTACCAACGGGCCCTCCAGCGTCCCCAGGAGAGCGAGCCCTGGGTCCTGACGTCCATCAGAGTACCAACGGGCCCTCCAGCGTCCCCAGGAGAGCGAGCCCTGGGTCCTGACGTCCATCAGAGTACCAAGGCCCTCCAGCGTCCCCAGGAGAGCGAGCCCTGGGTCCTGACGTCCACCAGAGTACCAACGGGCCCTCCAGCGTCCCCAGGAGAGCGAGCCCTGGGTCCTGACGTCCACCAGAGTACCAACGGGCCCTTCAGCGTCTCCAGGAGAGCGAGCCCTGCGCTCGGAGCAGAGCGGGAGTTCACCGACTGTCTCGGCGACGACGGGGGATCTGAACCCGGGATCTGACTCCTGTGGGGCTCCTGGGTTTCACGGCGTGGCGAACGCGGCCTGGGTCTCTGAGCCCCCCCCCTCCCCCCCTCAGTCAACAGGTCCTCCATGAAGGGCGTGACTATGTGTAGCTTCAATTAGAGTACCTCAACATACTTCTAACTTGTTTTCCCTGACAGCGGGGAGCTGAAGGGGGGGGTCACACTGTGATGGCTCCACTGTCTCCCAGAGGTCACACTGTGGGGGGGGGGTCACACTGTGATGGCTCCACTGTCTCCAGAGGTACACTGTGGGGGGGGGGGGTCACACTGTGAGGCTCCACTGTCTCCAGAGGTCACACTGTGGGGGGGGGGGGGGGGGTCACACTGTGATGGCTCCACTGTCTCCAGAGGTCACACGTGGGGGGGGGGGGGGTCACACTGTGATGGCTCCACTGTCTCCCAGAGGTCACACTGTGGGGGGGGGTGGGGGGGTCAGGTCTGTGATATGGCTCCACTGTCTCCCAGAGGTCACACTGTGGGGGGGGGGGTCACACTGTGATGGCTCCACTGTCTCCCAGAGGTCACACTGTGGGGGGGGGGGGGTCACACTGTGATGGCTCCACTGTCTCCCAGAGGTCACACTGTGGGGGGGGGGGGGTCACACTGTGATGGCTCCACTGTCTCCAGAGGTCACACTGTGGGGGGGGGGGGTCACACTGTGATGGCTCCACTGTCTCCAGAGGTCACACTGTGGGGGGGGGGGGGGGTCACACTGTGATGGCTCCACTGTCTCCCAGAGGTCACACTGTGGGGGGGGGGGGGGGTCACACTGTGATGGCTCCACTGTCTCCCAGAGGTCACACTGTGGGGGGGGGGGGTCACACTGTGATGGATCCACTGTCTCCCAGAGGTCACACTGTGGGGGGGGGGGGGGGGGGTCACACTGTGACGGCTCCACTGTCTCCCAGAGGTCACACTGTGGGGGGGGGGGGGGTCACACTGTGATGGCTCCACTGTCTCCCAGAGGTCACACTGTGGGGGGGGGGGGGTCACACTGTGATGGCTCCACTGTCTCCCAGAGGTCCTGGGGACCGAGTCTGGGGGTTCTGTTGGGCCCGATGCTTCCTTATGATCAACATGTAAGAAGGATCCCCAGAACCGCCTTCTCTCCTCTGAGAGACGTTGCTCGAGTCAGACCAAAGTCGCTAGACGGCGTGATGCGCTGATCTCTGGTTCAACCGACTCACCACGGAAAGCCCCCGGCTTGTGCAGAACGCCGCTGCTCGACTCCCAACTCGTGTGTGTGCGCGCGTGTGTGTGTGTGTGTGTTGTGAGTGTTAGTGTGTGTCTGTGTGTGTGCATGTCCCGCGTGTTTGCATGTGTGTGTGCATCAGTGTGTTTACGACAATGCATGTGTGCGTGTCTGAGGTGTCAAACCTTCACCTTACATAAAATCACGTGATGCCAGATGAGTTGCATCACTTCCTCCATGAGACGTTCAAACAACTTCCTCCTGAACTACATTCTTCCTCAGTGAGCGGCCATGAAGAGCAATCTTCCTCTAGATCTGTTCTTATCCCTTTCACCTGATTAACTTGTTTTGGGAACACTTCAACCTCCGTTTCTTCCCTTACATTTATATCTGTATTACTTTATACAGTATGGACGCATTTTAATCCCAGAATAGATAAGGTAGGCCGACAGTTTACTACCGTTTATATTGTCTTTAGGTTACTGGTATAATAATGAACAACCAGTTCACTACCGTTTATATTGTTTGTAGGTTACTGGTATATAATAATGAACAACCAGTTCACTACCGTTTATATTGTTTGTAGGTTGCTGGTACATAATAATTATCAACCAGTTTACCACCGTTTATATTGTCTTTAGGTTACTGGTATATAATAATGAACAACCAGTTTGCTACCGTTTATATTGTCTTTAGGTTACTGGTATATAATAATGAACAACCAGTTTACTACCGTTTATATTGTCTTTAGGTTACTGGTATAATAATGATCAACCAGTTTACTACCGTTTATATTGTCTTTAGGTTACTGGTATATAATAATGGTCAACCAGTTTACTACCGTTTATATTGTCTTTAGGTTACTGGTATATAATAATGAGTTTACTGTAGAGAATACAACGTTAGTTCATGTTTCACTGCTTTTCTGACCCGTGTGGTAAATTGAACACTGCGTTCAATATTCAAGTGTTTCATTTGTCTTGATGCTACTACAAATTGAAAGAAGGTCATGGCAGAAGTCATTTTAATGTGCTGATATTTAAGTTAAATATGTGTAGTATAAATATGTATTTAAGTTAAATATGTGCGTAGCGACTGTAGCCATGTCCTACCAGACCTCTCGTACACATTTCGTTTGTAGCACTGAAGGGAAATTCAAATTGAGCGGGATTACTTAGGCGGGCGGAGCCAGGCTAGTGACTGGGGATCTACAGTTTAATAGATGTGGGTCTAGACTCGATTCCTATGGCTTAAACCACAAGCTGGAGAGAGCGAGAGAGAGACATTGGTGGGCATAAGAGGATACCAAATCGATGTGTTGAGCTTCACCAGTAGATTTACTGTCTATCTATGGGATCTGTGGTTCAGTAAAGTGACAGAATTCAGACTTTGTTCCAGTGGAGAAATTGTTCAAAAGTTCTCTACTTTTTAGGGCTGAACGTTTTGGGGAAATAATCTAATCGTGATTATTTGGACCAATATTGCTATTGCATCTACTTTTTTGTGTTGTAGTTTAAGCACAGTTACAGTCTCCAAGGTGTTTAATTATTCATCTGTCATCTGCTGTACACATCTGTACTGTAGTGAGGGCAGTGTGGTTATGTTGTGGGGTTCATATTGATGGTCTATGACGTCCATAATGCTTTAGTGTGATGCAGTCACAATGATCTTCTCTCCCAATAAACAGCTAAAGTTCAAAAGGCAATTGAAGTGATGGATGAGTTGTGTTTGTGTCCAGGTCTCCAGTCTACTATGGATGAGGAGAGAGAGGAGAGGGGTCCTACCTCTAAGACCACTCTGTCTGGGGAACATGGCCGCCGGAGCAAAGCTAAGAGGTAAGAAGAGGATCTCTCTATCTGTGACTGTTGTCCATCTCAGAGCTCAGCAGTGATGCATCATGACTCCATCATTAGTCTGAGTAAAAGCTGTGTGTGTGTGTGTGTGTGTGTGTGTGTGTGTGGTGTGTGTGTGTGTGTGTGTGTGTGTGTGTGTGTGTGTGTGTGTGTGTGTGTGTGTGTGTGTGTGTTAAAGCCCAGAGCAGCAGCAGAGAGCAGACTCCCCTACACCCAGCAGTGTCTCCATGAAGAGTGACCGCTCCATGGATCATCCTCCTGGGCTTAAAGACGGACGCCCCTCCAGAGAGGAGGGGCGTATCGGCTATTGTTATTCGTGTTCGTATTCGTGTTTGTAATAATAATAATAATAAATGAAATTTATATAGCGCTTAATATGGTACTCTAAGACGCTTTACATATTGCCCTATCAAAACTATGTAAGACAGACTAGGAATAAAAGAAAAACAGAGGTTAAACATGAGAATAAGGTGGGAGTTAGGTGGGGAAGGCTAGTGTGAAAAGGTATGTTTTGAGGGCAGATTTGAAAGAAGAGAGGGTTGGAGAGACTTTGATGTGGGAGGGAGTGAATTCCAAAGGGTGGGGGCAGCAACTGAGAAGGCCCGATCACCCCAAGTCCGTCGCTCAGTCCGTGGAACTTGTAGCAGGTTGGCAGAATTGGACCTGAGGAATCGGGAGGGGGCGTGGTGATGGAGGAGGTCGGCAAGGTAGGGGGGGCTAGGCTGTGAGGGCCTTGTAGGTGATGAGAAGATTTTGTAGTTGATTCTGTGTTTAATTGGAAGCCAATGGAGTTCACGGAGGACAGGTGTGATGTGTTCTCTGGAGCGGGTACCAGTGAGGAGGCGTGCAGCTGAGTTCTGGACATATTGAAGTTTTTGAGGACTTTGTTGGTGGTGCCGTGAGAAGACCATTGCAGTAGTCAAGCCTGGATGAAATGAAAGCGTGGATGAGTGTCGCAGCAGCGGTAGTTGACAGGTTGGGGCGGAGGCGGGCGATGTTTCGGAGGTGGAAAAAGGCAGTTTTGGTAATATGGTTAACATGGGGGAGAAGGAGAGAGTGGGGTCCAGGATAACTCCAAGGTTACGGATTTTGGTGGAGGGGGTGATGGTGGAGACGTCAATGTTAAGGGTGAAGTTATTATTAAATTGTATTCGTGTTTTTTGCATTCGTGTTTGTGTTCTTGTTCGTATTCTTGTTTGCATTCGTGGTCAAAAAGCGATATCGCTCCCGACTGTATGGCGTGTTCCTAATGCGGCCCCCTAATCGGCCTCACATCCTGTTTACCTATATTGAGTTCCAGGAGGCATCTCCAACCAACATAAAAGTGCCAGCAGTGGGAGGTAATTTTCAATAAAATAAAACTAAGAATAAATTGGCCCTAACAACAATAGGAGAATTTCTAATTTAAGAACAGTATGAGACTATATTTTGTTCTGTTCAGACTAAATTCTAACTTTTTTACTTCAATGTGGAGATATCTTACCTCTTGAGGGTTAATGGTTTGATCCCGATACAGTATGTAGGGTTATTGCGTTGGTATTGATCCAGATATGTAGGGTTGTTGTGGGGGTATCGGATTCAATTGTTTGATCCAGATATGAAGGGTTATCGTGGGGTATGAGGTTAAAAGGTTTGATCCAGATTGTGTGGGGGTATCAGGTTAAATGGTTTGATCAAGATATGTAGGGTTATGTTGGGGTATCAGGTTAAATATTTTGATCCAGAAATATTGGGTTATTGTGGGGGCATCCGGTTAAATGGTTTGATCCAGATGTGTAGGTTTATGTTGGAGTATCAGATTTGTTTGTTAATGTTTCCACCCGCTTTTAATAGGGGTTACTCCATATAGGGCATGAAGGTAAGTATGCTCCATTGAAAGGGAGACGCTTCTGTGTAACTATTACCTCACAGGAAAATTAATAAGAGGATTGACTATTTTCAAATTGGTTTTGGGGTAATGCCATAAAGCGGTGAGGGAGAAAGATTTGTCTTGGTTGGTTAAAATTGTTTCCTCAACCCATTCCTAACTCACTCTGGCCTGTATAGGCCCACAACAAAGGAAACCTAGCATTATAAACAAGATAATAAGAATAAATATCTGAGACTCCCAATCCACCTATTTTCCTCGATCTGGATGATCTTTTGTAGCTGATTCTTGGTTTTTTATTACTCCACAAGAAATCGAGAATAATTTAATAATTTCTTTGAAACAGTAAAGAGGGGATTTAAGAGGAATTGCTGATGTAAGAAATAATAATCTTGGTAAAATATGAATTTTCACCACTTCTGCTCTGGCCCATAATGAAATGGGAAGAACTGTCCATCTTTTACTGTCCTCCCTAATTGTTTTAAGGGGGAGAGGGCCATTTAAATCAAATGTGTCCTCTATGGGAGTCTTAATGTTGATTCCTAGATATCTCATACCTTGTGGCTTCCATTGAATGGGGGCTGGACCAAGGTGTGAAGAGTAGGTCATAGGCATTAATGGGATGGCTTCCCTCTTATTAAAATGTACCTTATACCCTGAAAACTTCCCAAAAACCTCAATTTATTTCATCACTTGCGGGATTGACTTATGTGGTTGTGATAAAGTTAATAACAAATCATCAAATTGTGCGGAAATTGGTCATTTGAGAGTGATCCTTACCGGGCTTAGGTAACAGCAAGATAGCTGCTTGGCACATAGTCGGTGGCATTGAGTGGTTAGTTAATATATTGTTGAATAGTAAAGTAAGAAGTGGAGATAAGTTATGTAGGAGGCATTTATAAAGCTCTATGGTAAAGCCATCATTGCCTGGTGCTTTCCCAGATGGGAAAGCTTTCAATGCTGAGAATATTTCCTTTCTGTCAGGGGAGCCTCTAAACTTTCTCTCTCTTCTTTAAAGTTGGAAGGAGGAGATATAGTGAAAGAAAGATTCCATCTCTTTCTCGTCTATGGAACCTCTGATACATTTTTGATAATATTCTCTGAAACGCTGTATAGATTTTTTGTTTGTTCATAAATTACCTCACCAGTGCTTTTACATGTATTTGAAATTAATGCGATTTCGTAATGGTTTTTTTAATCTTTAAGGCTAGCATTATGCCTGCTTTGTCACCACTTTCAAAGATTACGACGGAAACTCTAAAACAGTGCAAATGCTGTCTCCTCATGTATGATGATTGTATCTGCCTTACAGACATATTTTATTTTAATTGTATATTCTTAGGATCCCGCTATGCTGTGATTCTACAGTCTTAGTCTCTAAATTAAAACAGTTTTCTTCATCACCTCTCTCTTTTTGGCTGTGCGACTAGCTAATCATACATCCTCACAGGTTAGCCTTAAATATGCCCATACTATTTGTTAAATGAGTGCACTGAAGAGTTCGATTGATCTGAATTAAATCTTTGTTTTCTCTTTAACATGCGACACAAATATTCATCCTTGAGTTTAAAGAGTGTTAAATCTCCACAGTTATTTTATGGTTGATTTGGGAAGATCGAAGATGGAGGCCAGGACAGAGGGACATGGCTGAAATACTAATATTGTGTATTTTGCTGGTCAATCACAGTCTCTACTATATTCTGTGATAAAAGTAAGTAATCAATCCTTGAGTATGGTTCCGAGCATGGGAGATAATAATAATATATTACATTGCTCCGTTTTTTAAGCGCTTTCTAATTACTGTGGCAACCCCTTCGTCGGCGGTGGGGATTCGGGAATTAAACCAAGGAAGACAGGGTTCGGTTTGCAACAGGTTCTTATTACCGGAAGACACTCACAAAGGGAATATAAGTAAACTAAGGTTCTTCAGTAATCGGGAATAATGGGTGCGGGACCTCCTGGTCCAGCCCTTCCGGGGTCGGCGGGGATACAGCTCCGACGCCTCCGGCTCACTTCCTGGGGGGGAAACGTTCTTTTGGTTAGCGTTATGCGACAACACGTCTCCTCCGGTCGCCCTTACTTGCAGTCTGCTCCGTACCAGCCCTTAAAGCTACTCTCTCGTCCCCGTCCCCCAGGTGCCCCCAAATGTCCTGATTGCCCTGGGCACGCTTGATGCTCCCTCTAGTGCAGTGGGTGGAGGGGGGAGGATCTTCCTTCCACTACCGCCACGGGGGGAGGGTGCTGAAGCCGGCTACCCCCCTGGCCAACGGCCGTGGGGTTGCCATGTACTCAAAGACGCTTTTACAAATACAAGAAAAGGATACATACAGACATATCAAACAAAAGGCAAAAGTAAACAAAAAACAAATAATAACACAACACCACAAACAAATATAGAAACCCCCCCAAAAACCATTACGAGAGTGGAGAATGGCGGGGATGATTGTCAAATGTTGAGGTGGTCCTGAAGAGATCGGTTTTAAGTTGACTTTTGAATGAACAGAGTGTATCAGAGTTTCGGATGGCCAGAGGGAGGGAGCTCCAGTGGGTAGGGGCGGCGATGGCGTAGGCTCTGTCCCCCAGGGTGCGATACTCGGTCTTGGTGATGGAGGTGAGAAGGTTGGCATCAGCGGAGCGTAGGCGGCGAGTGGGGGAGTGGCGATGGAGGAGATCTGTCATGTACGAGGGTGCAAAGTTGTTTAGCGCTTTGTAGGTGGTGAGGAGAATCGTGTTCTCTGGAGGGGGAGTTAGTAAGCAGTCGGGCAGCAGAGATTTGAACACAATTTTTTAAGAAAAGGTGAGGGGAGGCCAGACAGAATGCTATTGCATAGTCAAGTCTGCAAGTGATGAAGGTGTGGATTAGTGTTTCGGCAGCTGAGGAGGAAACGGTGGGTCGAAGGCGTGCAATGTTACGGAGGTGGAAGAAGGATGTTTTTTCTGACGCTGTTTATGTGTGACTTGAAGGAGAGCGTGGGGTCCATGATGATGCCGAGGTTTCTGCAAGGGGGGATGGGAGTGACAGAGTGACCATCTGCAAAGTGAGAAGTTCTTGGAGGTGGGGATGATGGTTTTTGGGCTGAAGATGATAACTTCAGTTTTATTGCCGTTGAGTTTGAGGAGGTTGTGGTCCATCCAGGTTTTGTGTCCGTGAGACAGTTGGTGAGAGTTGATAGGATGGCAGGAGTAATGGCTCTGGTGGTGATGTATAGTTGAGTATCGTCGGCCTAACAGAATAGAATGTATATTCCCGCACACAAGGGTTCAAAACACGCCATATGTAGCAATTCTTTAAATGCTACAGAGAGAGACCTATCAGTAGGGAGTGTGGGGCTAGATCTATCTACTGCAGGATCGCTAACCAGGTTTAAGTCTCCCCCAATAACAATTGGATCAGCAGAAAAGTCTAGAAAGAAATTTAGTCTGGGAAGAAATTTGGCCTGCCCTATGTTAGGGGCATTAACATTTACCAAAGTGCACTTTATGTTGTGTAAGAAACCCGGTATAATAATATATCTACCATCTTTGTCCACTGTTTCTTGGGTTAACCTAAAAGATAAGCATTTAGCTATTAAAGTACGGACACCTCTAGAGGCCCCTGTACCCGGTGCTGTATTCTTTTAATGTGTCTCCTGTAACATTGTAACATTGCCACATCACTTTCCAGGGATTTCAAATGTGTTATTATTTTATATCTCTTTGTTTTATTGGAAATCCCTTTTACATTCCAACGTAGTAGTTCAATTGTGGTCATAATATCCTCTTCTACCTTGAAAAACTTTACCCATTAATTTGCTGACAGGAGCAGACAAGAATTAAGAATATAAGCAACAAAAATTTGCCCTGGAATTATAAAGGGTCTGCACGCACATGGATGGGGGATAAGCAACTAACATACAAAGAGATTGCTGAAAGGCAGATACACACATAACAAAAAGGAGAACGAATTTTAGTCCATTCCCTGTCCGTGAACTAATATTAAGGCACAGCTGACCTTGCTGCAGTGATCAGACCCCCACATAACAATAGATTGTAATGATGATAATGATAATCGCTCTAAATAAAAATACAAGAAGGGTACGTCTCTGGCATCATTATGCACGGAAATTCTCATGACGCACGCTCATGGTCTAACCAGAGCAATTTAATCGCTTTAGAAAAGACAAAAAGACAATGGTATTACAGAATGGCTGTTGAAAGGTATTCAAAGGTGAGCCTACATTTTGCTGATGTAATCATACCTCATCTCTCAGCGGACGTTAACGAAAAATAGTAGGAAGTCTGCTACTCAGGTCGTTGGCTGCGTCTGTGGGGTTATCTAGATGTGGTTATTCCCAGTGTTGTGCCTGTATGCGTTCATTGAACGATAGTTCATGAACTCGTTCATATTTTTGCCGAACGTGAACTGAACGTACTGTATTACTGCCTGATGAACGTTACTGTGAACCCGTTCATTCCGGTGTCTGTGAACGGCACGCTCACTTGTTTTAACTTCGTTCAATATGGGGGTTATTTGTTTATCAACACGGTGGATGCGCGCCTTGCGCGTGCAGAACGCCGTATTGTTTGACCGGTTGCCATGGTAATCTCCTTGTGGTTAATTTGCAGTTGCAGTGTTGTCAGCTTACTGTTACATTAAACTGTGATCAGAAAACGCGGTAATATGCTATAGACCCTATAGTATCCGTCGTATAAAGGCTGGGACGAATTTCAAATTATAAATATGTACACTTTATGTTGAAATTATAGACCGTCGCGATTCCCATTGAAACGAATGCCGCGGTGATTATTCTTCGAACGAGAGCTGGTCAATTTTGGAAAATGAATTAAACTGTAATCAGACAACCCGGTATGGGGTTTCTGTGGTATACAGGCTGAGACGAATTTCGAATTATAAATATGAACAATCCATAACGTTAGCTCCCTAGCTCTTAGCTCAGCAGACTAGAATACCTTCTAGAATCATTGCTTGTTGGCCAGGAAACAGAAAGGGGGGGCTGTTTATGTTTGGTTGTAGTCTTTTCGCTCGGTTCTCCGTCTCAACAGTAGTGGTAGAACCCCCCCCCCCTTTCCGTTTCCGGCCAATGAGCAATGAGTCTTCAAACTGAAATCAATGGGACTTACAAAATACCATAAGTAACTAATAGCTCACAGCAACATATTGAAAAAAATAACTATGAACTAATTCATTTTTTGGAAGTGTGAACTTAGTTCAAAATTTTGAATTATGATCGTTTAACTGAACTATTTCATTTAAAAACATTTGAACTGAACTTTGAACTAGTTCCCGTAGAAAGTGAACTTTCCCAACACTGCTTATTCCCTTCGATGGTGATAATCAGCCTTAAAGGATACAACAGGCCATATCGTAGGTCAGTTCCCTGCCGTTTCTTCTTGATGTCAGCAAAAATGTCTCGCTGCTTCTTGACAGGTAGATCCTGAAATGCTTGGAGGCGTCTTCCTCTCCAGCTCAGCTCCTTCTTCTTTCCCGCAGCTTTCAGAATAGCCTGTCTGTCATTCCACCTGAGCATCCGCATTAGGTAAGGGCGAGGAGGTTCGGATGGGGCGGGGCGGGGACGGAGACTCCGATGATGTATTTCAACTTCTGGGACCCTGTCATCAACTTTTTAGTCCAAAATATATCTCAGAATGCCCTTGACCATCTTGTCTGGATCGCCAGCTTCCGCCCCCTCCTCAAGGCCAACCAACACTATGTTGTTTATTTAACTGTGAGCTTCGAATGTGGTTAATTGGTTTTTCAATAAATCCATTTATTTTGTCATGTCGTTTAAAGTTGTGCTCTCTCAGGCCATCTGATCCTCTATTTGATTTGATTTGATTTAAATTTATTTCGAACATGTAAAAGAAAACAAAAAATATATATCATACACAAATTATTGATGTTAAACAAAATAGAAAGCATAATTCGATACATAAATGATAAATACTTGATAATTGTAACATGTTCGAAAAGGGGTGGGAAGAAGTTTACACTTATTTAATCCCATCCCTTCTCCGTCATTCATTGAAATTAACATTCCTTAGTCATAATAATCATTAACATTTTCATTTATTAATAAATATATATGTATATATATATATATTAGATATATATATATATATATTATTCCGTAACGTATCCAAACATATATATTATTATTATTATTATTATTTATTTTTTTTTTCCTCTTTATCTTTCTTCTTTTTTTTTTTTTTTTTTAAATAAAATGTGTAACTTATATGTTCATATCAGATATATACTATAATTTCTTACACATTTGTCAAAAATAATAAATAATAATAAATAAATTAACAAAATAAACAAAAAAAAAAACATTCATGGAAAAAAAAAAAACATTCATGAAAATATATATATATTATCTCACTATTGATAAGTTTTTGTATCCAAACAATATTTTTCATTCAGAGAGAAAATAAATACAAAAAAATAAAGAATAAATAACAAACTAAATAAATAACTAAACAATTAACACCCAATGAAAATCAAACACCTTCATCCTTGTACCCTGTGAGAATCACTTCCTTTAACCTTGTTTTGAATAGTTTTAAGTTAGGACATTGTTTGAGCTCTTCTTTTAACCCATTCCACAATTTTACTCCACAGACAGAAATACAAAAACTTTTTCTGGTTGTACGCACCTTTTTCATTTTAAAATTAAACAATCCCCGTGAAAAATAACTCCCTTCTCTTTGTGTGAACATTTTTTGAATATTTGCCGGTAGTTTGTTATTTTTTGCTTTAAACATTAACTGTGCTGTTTGAAATTCAACCAGATCTGGTAATTTGAGCATTCTTGACTGCATGAATAATGAGTTTGAATGATCCCTATACCCAACATTGAAAATGGTCCGTATTGCTCTTTTCTGCAGAATGAAAAGTGAATGTAATGTACTTTTGTAATTATTGCCCCAAACCTCTACACAGTAACTTAAATAAGGTGAAACCAGTGAACAATAGAGGATTTGTAACGACTTATGATCCAGAACCTGTTTAGCTTTATATAATACTGCAATACTTCTTGACAACTTCGAGTGTATATGTTTTACGTGAGATTTCCAGTTTAATTTCTCATCAATTGTTACCCCAAGGAATTTTATTTGACTAACTTGTTCAATGTCTACGCCATTAAACTGTATCTTTATTTGTTCATTTGTTCTGCAGTTTCCAAATAACATAAATTTTGTTTTGCTCAAGTTTAATGATAATGTATTATTATCTAACCATAATTTTAATTTACTAATTTAGAAGAAGTTAATTTAGAAGCAGAGAAGCGCTGGTGCGCTTCTCTGCGTTAGTTACTCTGCTTAAGGTGGCCCGTGTTTCTTTTTCCGTCCGTTGATCAATTCGTTCAGTTCATCAAAACTTTGTTCAAACGATTCTCTAATGCCAGTGACCTACGTGATCATGTGGACAGCCCAGCCTGGTGTGTCTTTGTCTGCCATGATTTGTTTGGTAGCTTGCCAATTGGTATCACGCGGCTTTACAGTTTGCCTACTCTCTTTGCGATTTCCAACACCTGACATAACGCATCCTTATCTTAGGCACCTTTTCCGTTACTTTGAAGTGTGTTTACAAATATTTAGAGCAACAATAAAGGTGTTAATGTCTATCACTTGCAGAGGAAGTTACCGTGCCACGCCTCGCAGTCACGTGACCTCAAGTTGAAATATTGATCTGAATTAGAAACCAGATTTAAATGAATTATCAATGTTGTTCACTTTAAGGACACTTGTGAGTTGTGAGTGAACAAGTTGGTGCAACGAACGGTTTTATCTTTACCCCAATAAAGATGAGTTTAATGAATCAAGTATCGTGTTTGCTCATTGTCATTTCAGATTGCCTTTTGATTTCTCTTCCAGGGGAGCTTCGATGGATCCGTTCTGAATTTGTGAAGGGAGTTTCACACCCAGTTATCAAAGGTCTCCTGGATGACCTTTATCATCATGAAGTGTTCAGTTCAGAGGAAAAGGACTCTGTGATGGAGGAGCAGAGGAGCAGAGCGGACCAAGCACGTTGTCTGATCGACACGGTGATGGGGAAAGGGGAGAGAGCAAGTCAGATGATGATCGATGGTATCAAGGAGAGGGACAAACACTTATGCATCAACCTGGGTCTGATCTCTTCTCTTGCTGGTGTGGGTGAGTTGTTACCATGATTCTACTTTTTAAAGAAACGATCTCTGCCAGCTTTGTTTTAACAAGAGGGGAGCTTCTTTGTCCTTTAATCCACTGGGATCCAGTGATTCATTATCATCCACTCGGGATTGCATTCGTGTGGAATACAACCTATTTTTTTGAGAGGTAGGGGTTTTACTTAGTGCTGCTGTATTCCTTGGCTCAATGGTGTTATTACTAGCTTAACAGGATACCTTTTATAGTTTGGTAACCCTTACCTTAACCCCTCACACCCATTTCTAAAGGGTTAAAACTAAATCTATATTTTTGTTGAGTGGTACATCGTCAGAGGTGGAACTTGACCTGCCGGTGTGTGGATGGTCTTTGTCTCTTTATAAAACCCGCTCTGCAGGGCGGAATCTGTCTGATGATCGAGGGAATAAATATTACACTGATTGGCCCAAAGGTGGCGCTATAGCAACAGTCCAAAAATGCAAACTTTGAACAATAACCGCTTTTTCTTAGAGTCATGATAGTTTGTTAACACATGCATATCCTCATGGTGAACAAATATGCCCTATGACTAAATTCCTTAAGGATCCTACGTTATTTCACTTAGACAAAAATCCTTTAGCACCTATTTTATATGGACCAATGTCTTCAATCTGACATGAAGCAAAGTCTGTAGAATAAAAAAAACTAAAGCGCCCAGGAGCCATTGACTTCTAAAAAGGGTGTTGTTTAAAACGCGTAAAGACTTAAATGCTTATATCTACATCAAAATGGACTCCTATGATCTTGAGTTCAATAAAAAAGTTCTTCAGAATCAAATTCTGAACCAGAGAGAGTCAACATATTTTCAATTAGGGCGAGGCATCGAAATGGGCGTGGCCTGTGTCTAAAAATCACCACATTTCATAGAAGGAATGTTTGTTTAGAGTGGAACCAACCTAGTGGCTGTTGGGGACCAAAGTTCCAACTGTTCGAGTAAATTGAAGTTGATAGACAAAACAACATGGTCGCCAGAGGCTGAAAATCGTCCAAAATTAACTCAACGCCAAAAGGCAAGTTAACTTAAACCAATGCTCATCCAACTTGGTGCACTCAAAGGCACATGGGTCAAGATGAACCCCTCGGAATTGTATCCATGTCGGGCTATTGGGAGCGGTAAAACAATTAACTGAAAATGCTATTTCTCCAAATTGTACCCAGAACGGGCGATAGGGGAAGCTATATCAATTAACTGAATATGCATAGACTTCGGACTGACATATTATCTGACCTTTTTCTTCTACCGTCATGAAATCCTGTAGACATTTGTATCTCCTCGTGTTCAGCAAATGATCCTAGGAAACCCAGAACCTGTATCAAAATAGCGGTTGGACGTCCAAATTAGCCCAATGAAAGATAGGTGACTAAAGGCGGGGTTAACTTGAGTCAATCATCACCAAACTTGGTGTATTTAAAGAAGCATAGGTCAAGGTTACCCAGGCTAAAGTTCATCAAAATAGGACTATAGGGGGTGCTAAAGCGATCAATTGAAAACTTTAATGAGGCATAACTACTCAGCCTTTTGACGTACGGTCATGACATTTTGTTTGCCCATCAACAGATCCAAGCTGATGCTATTCCAGCGTTGTCAACCGTATGCAAACAAAACAGGTCTTACTTGTCTTCGGCAGGGTCTTAATGGTCTGCGTCACAGTCTTAATGGTCTGGCAGGGTCTTCATGGTCTGCTTCAGAGTCTTAATGGTCTGACAGGATCTTATTGGTCTGCTTTAGGCTTGGCACCCGTAAAATGCTGCTTGCAGCTTTAATTATTATTATTATTATTATTATTATTATTTTAATGCATGACATAGCCTTCTACAGTATTCATTCATGAAGCCCCTATGGATTAATTTATTTTCAAAATCGACTTGCTATTTCTATGCTGTTTCACACATATAAACAATCTTCATTATATCATAATCATAATATTTAAATTAGGTTAATTGCATTTTTGTGGTGTATAGCCTACGTGTGTGCAAGCTAATGTTACAGTTCCGACCTGCCTAGGCACGTCAAAATAGCAACACCCACTGCCCTATCCGCTAGCGCACTTAAACCAGGATGTTTTTGGTCAGTTATGCAACTGCTTTATCGATCTGTAAGATAGCACCATGGATCACTTGCGTCAGAAAACCCCTCTGCTTTTCGCCGACACGCCTTTGAGGGCGTTAGTTTAGTGGTGAGAGTCTGCTGCGGGGGGAAATCAGCTTTGCGCCGGGTGCAAACTAGAAACGATACATGCGTCGTGTAGAAAGTCAAATGCGCTGGGTGCAAGATAGGGCCCAATGTGAGACTTAGGCATTTCAAACATCAATGTGGAATTAAATTAGTCTTAAATTAATTTGATCCAGATATGTAGGGTTAAAGTTGGGGTATTAGGTTTAATGGTTTGATCCAGATATGTAGGGTTATTGTGGTGTATCAGGTTAAAGAATGTTAAACATCATCATTACCATCACCAAATCACCCGACCACATCTCCCCCGTTCTCATCCAACTACACTGGCTCCCTGTCCAACACTGGATTGACCTTAAAACCCTTCTGCTCACCGACAAAGGCCCCCACAACTTGGCCCCCACCTATCTCCCCGACCTCCTCCAGGAGGACAGGCCCTGCCGCTCCCTTCGTCATCCTCAGCTGGTCTTCACAGTCCCGATCCTCTGCCTCAGCAACATGGGTGCTAGGGCTCTCAGCACCGTGGGTGCTAGGGCTCTCCGCACCGTGGGTGCTAGGGCTCTCCGCACCGTGGGTGCTAGGGCTCTCCGCACCGGGGGTGCTAGGGCTCCCCGCACCGTGGGTGCTAGGGCTCTCAGCACCGTGGGTGCTAGGGCTCTCAGCACCGTGGGTGCTAGGGCTCTCCGCACCGTGGGTGCTAGGGCTCTCCGCACCGTGGGTGCTAGGGCTCTGAACTGAACTGAAAGAGACACCCTGACAAGATTCAAATCTTCTCAAAACACATGTGTTCCCACTGGCCGGCTCGCTGTGATGACCCTCTACCGTGGGTTCCCCTCGTATCCCCGTTGTGCTGCTGTTCTTACCCCCTCCTACCTTGGTTTCTTCACTGCTGTTCTTACCCCCTCCTACCTGGGTCTCCTCACTCCTGTTCTTACCCCCTCCTACCTGGGTCTCCTCACTGCTGATCTTACCCCCTCCTATGCATGTCACTGAGCATATTGCTGAGGAAAAACGAAATAGCCGTGAACATTTGAATCTGTAACATGCAGTCTTTGTCACAACCAGCTTCTCTGACCACAAGTTATGAAGCCGCTAAATATTATGAAGTTCATAATTTAACAGGAAATATTGACATGTTCCCATTATCACCATCCACTAACTGATGTCTTCTGTTGTTCTTTTCATTCAGGATCTGCTGCTGAGGAGTGCCGACGTAAAATCAAGTCTCATTTGAAGGACAAGTTATGGTGTGTGTTTGAGGGAAACGCTAAAGCAGGACATTCAATACCTCTGAATGAGATCTACACAGAGCTCTACATCACAGAGAGAGGCAGTGGAGAGGTCAACAAGGAACATGAGGTCAGACTGATTGAAACAGCTTCCAGGAAACCAGTCACGGAGGAAACATCAATAAAATGTGGAGACATCTTCAAACCCTTACCTGACAAATGTAAACCAATCAGGAAAATAATGACAACTGGAGTGGCTGGCATTGGTAAAACCATCTTAACACACAAGTTCACTCTGGACTGGGCTGAAGGCAACGCCAACCAAGACATACACTTCACGTTTCTCTTCACTTTCAGAGAGCTGAATTTACTAAAAGGGACAGAGTTTAGCTTGGTGGAACTTCTTCATCATTTCTTTATTCAGACCAAAGAAGCAGGAATCTACAGATATGACCCGTTCCAAGTTGTCTTCATCTTGGATGGTCTGGACGAGTGTCGACTTCCTCTGAACTTCCAGAACAACCAAATCTGGACTGATGTCACAAAGTCCACCTCGGTGGACGTGCTGCTGACAAACCTCATCAGGGGCAACCTGCTTCCCTCTGCTCGCATCTGGATAACCACACGCCCTGCGGCAGCCAATCGGATCCCTGCTGAGTGTGTTGACAGGGTGACAGAGGTGAGGGAGTTCACCGACTCACAGAAGGAGGAGTACTTCAGGAAGAGATTCAGAGAGGAGACACTGGCCAACACAATCATCGCCCACATCAAGAAATCACGAAGCCTCCACATCATGTGTCACATCCCAGTCTTCTGTTGGATCACTGTTAAAGTTCTGAACGACTTCTTCAAATCATCCCAGCTAGGAGAAGAGATGCCCAAGACCATGACTCAGATGTACAGCCACTTCCTGAGGTTTCAGTCCATGCAGGGGGGCAGGAAGTATCATGGGAGAGCTGAAACAGATCAACAATGGAGTCCAGAGAGCAGGAAGATTATTGTTTCTCTGGGAAAACTGGCTTTTAAGCAACTTGAGAACGGCAACCTGATCTTCTACGAGGAAGACCTTGCAAAGTGTGACATCAAAATCAAAGAAGCCTCAGAGTACTCAGGAGTGTTCACCCAGATCTTTAAAGAGGAGTGTGGGCTGTACCAGGATAATGTGTTCTGCTTTGTCCACCTGAGCATCCAGGAGTTTCTGGCTGCCCTTTATGTCTTTATGTCATTCATCGACACTGGGATCAATCTGCTCTCAGGACAACCACAATTCCACTGGTCTATTTTTCCTAGAAACAAAGGAAATGTCAAACTCTACCAGAGTGCTGTGGACAAGGCCTTAAAAAGTGAGGACGGACGCCTGGACTTGTTCCTCCGCTTCCTCCTGGGCCTCTCTCTGGAGACCAATCAGAACGTCCTAAAATGTCTGCTGGGAAAGACAGTAAGTAGCTCAGAGACCAGTAAGAAAATTGGCTCTTTCATTAAGAAGAAGATAGGTGGAGATCTCTCTACAGAGAAAAAAATCAATCTATTCCACTGTCTGAATGAGCTAAACGACCGTTCTCTAGTGGAGGAGATCCAACAGTACCTCAAATCAGGAAGACTCTCCAAAGAATATCTCTCTCCTGCTCAGTGGTCAGCTCTGGTCTTCATCTTACTGTCGTCAGAAGAGGAGCTGGACGTGTTTGACCTGAATAAATACTCTGCTTCAGAGGAGGGTCTTCTGAGGCTGCTGCCAGTGGTGAAAGCCTCAAAAACATCCCTGTAGGTTCACTAATAACATGTATTACAATACACACAACACAATATACATAATGCTAGAATATAAACTTTATAATAATATATAAAACATCTCTGTAGGTTCGCTTATATCATTTATTATAATACAAACAACCCAATATACCTCATAGTAGAAGATTCAAATTATAACATGCTTTTTTTGTATCGCAATACACACATTTCTTTATAACCAGGGTGAAAAGTCTAATTCAAAAGCTCTATTTATTTTGAAATAATAATTAAGGAAAGCCAAGAATTAACAAAAAAAAAAGATTAGTTAAATACAGCTTTATTCAAATATCTAGCTATGAGTATAAATACGTTTTTATTGATAAGGATAAATTAAATATATATACATTCATTATTAATTAAAGGTTGGGTATGGAATTCGCTTTTTTGGCTATTTTTGCAAAATTACTTGAAATCCTTCATAATCATAACCCACTTACAGCCACTGAGTTAGAAGTACTGACATTAAAATTAAACAAGTCAATCATCTGTGGAACGGGCAGGGCTCGAAAAACTCCAGCCAATGATTTCCAGAGCCACCGAGTCTATTGGACAGTAAGTACCTCAATCAAACGGTCGTACTGCACTCCCCCTCCCCCTCCCCCGCGCCCCCAGGTACTTGGAATGGGTGGAGTCAGAGTCAGCGTTGAAGGAGAGGGGGTAGGACCATTTGAGTTGTGTATTTTCAAAATCTGCTGGCGTTTCGCAAATCCCATACCCAACCTTTAAAGATAACACATTTGGACCTTGTTCAGTACGTTTGCTTACATGGACGCGTTGGAGCAATTGCTCCGTCGCTAGCGTAGCCACTTTTTAGAGTTTAACACAGTTTTAAACTCAAGAAGTCACGTGACGTCTTAAACTCCATTGCTGTGTAACATGTACTTGTGGTTTAACCTGCCGCTGTGTTTTACCTTGATCTCCATTGCTGTGTCTTCAGAGAAATTCACATCAGACACTAGAGGGCGTATTTTGTGGGTGTTAGTCTAATCTCGAAACTGACCTGGTTTTAGAGGAGACTTAACCAGATTGATGAAACAAGGCTCCATCATAACCGACACACACACAGAATTAGTTTTATGAATTATTATTAATAGGTATGATACATACCACTTATTACACCAGATAGGCCTTCAGTACAATACGGGGTCTTGATCGCGCTGTTCAGCAAGAGCTTTACGCGCTTCTACTTTCAAGCGCTTCCATAGATTTTTTAAATGTGCCGGGCTGCTCGGTCTTCTGCTTGGAAATTTATAGTTGAATGTGTTTGACAGATTATCCCAAACAGCCTTTCTTCAGAGTGTGGTGGTGGTGTCTTTCCTTGGATTTTCCACCGTGTCCACAACACCTCAAATGCAGTGCAGCAAATATAATTTTTGTAATCACGTTTGCATACACACACCAAGAGAAAACAATGACAAGTAATTGATTGACGTAGGTGAGGGCAGATTCCAGACTCAGATTTCCACAAAAAGTAGCCTAGACTATTTCATAATATATGTCAACATTATTAGAGTTTTTATTTATTATAGTTTTATTATATTAAAGTTCACTTTACATTCCAATTAAGTTTTTGTTGGTAATTATAGCACAAAATGCATCCACCATTAAGTATACTAGAAATCAGAGTACTTCCGGTTTCCAAGCAGTTTAAACCGAGTCAACTAGGAATCTGCTGATCGTGTACGAATCAATCACCTTCAACCTCGTGCGCAGCTGCGTGTTAAACTCCAAAACCTCTGTTTTAAGGAGTACGGTTTTAAAGCGCAGCTTTGCTAACTGACAGAGCAATTGGCCCGTTGGGTTTAACCAACAGGATGCGTTGAGAAATAGACTTCAGGGTCTTCTGGGGGAAGGGTGAGAGGTCACGAGTGAGGGGGAAAAAGGAGAGAGATGGAAGAGACAGTACTTTATTCTCTCTAGAGATCGCCCAGCTAAGTGATATTTAAACTAGGGCTGTCAAATTAACGCGTTCATTTTGATTAATTAATCACAGAAAAAATAACGCATTAAAAAATTAAAGCAGATTTATCGCGCTTCTATAGTGCCCTTTGACCCGGTGGAGGCAGACGAGAAGACGCTGCTCGGCCCCGTGAAGGGAAAATTCTAGTTTAAACAACTCCTGAGCGCACCTCTCCCAAGTGTGCTCATACCACAGAATTGAAGTGGACTTGAGTACGGTTGGCGTGCTCACACTAGCCAAACAATCTAGACTTGAGCACGGTACCGGTGGCCTAGTGTGAGTGCGCCCTTAATCACAGTTCTTTATGTGTTTTGTCTATTGTGTGTTAAGGCTGAATGGCTGCAGTTTGTCAGAGAGATGCTGTGAAGCTCTGGCCTCAGTTCTCAGCTCCACCTCCTCTAGTCTGAGAGAGCTGGACCTGAGTACCAATGATCTGGAGGATTCAGGAGTGAAGCTGCTCTCTGCTGGACTGAGGAGTCCACACTGTACTATGGAAACTCTAAGGTCAGTTTCACTTAATGGTCAAACATTTACACCACAAGTACCACATCAGAGGACATCGAACAGATTTGCCTCCAGAATGTTAACAAGTCTAAATAAATATGTAAATTACGTCGTCTCGGTAATCAAAACACATTTTCTACTGGCTACTATCTTACTACTATAATAGAAGGCCAGTCGCACCAGTTACTCAAAGTTACTCATGTGCGCATGTGCCAAGAAGCCTGCAGCACACACGCACGCACGCAGGCACACGCACACACATACAGCACGCGCAAACATATACATATACTGCTAACACGCACATACACACTGCATACACACACCGCACACACACGCACATGTGCACGACCATACACGGAAACGCACAGACACAAACACACACACATGCACACAGACACACACACATGCGCACACACCCCATGTCAAGACAAAGGCAGCGACAAATACACAAAAGCACACACACACCACAGCGACACTTGCCCGTACACATAACGGCTCCGCCATTGACACACACGCACAGGTAAGAACACACACGCACGTGCACACACGCCTCCAATTAGGATTTATTTTCTTCTCTGGGTCATCATGAATAGTGCATTTCTTTACATGCTCTTGAATACACTAGTGCTGCGGTGAAATTTCAACGTAACTTTGCACAAAGTTCAAACGTGTTTTTCTAGTTTTCTGATTAAAGCAGAGTGTCTTCAGGGGAACTTAAGTGGGTTGTGTTTCCCATTAGAGCGATCAAGCTGGTGCTGCAATACAGCCGCTATTTAACCCAGCACTGAACTAAACCTTGGCAGTCTGCATGCATCACAGCGCCATTACCACTCATCTTATCAAACACAAGACCTCAATCTCACTCTATTTGTGTTGCCATGACAGTAAAAGGTGTACCTTGGATTCAGTTTGTTAATGATGATATAAGGTGTTTGTTTTATTATATTCCTATTCTATTCATAATCATGTAGTCAGACAGTAAGGTGGACTTTAGAGTAGAGTTCTTCTTAGAACTGCTCTTTTTCTGGTGTTTGCTGAATCTTTAGTTATCTGAATTCGAAGTTTTTCATATTTTCAAGATCTACTGTATTGACATTTAGTTGAACTAAAGAAACGTCTAATAACAAATTTCAAATTCAACATTAATCAGAGTTTCTAAAGTTTTCCGTTTATTGTGTGTGAAGTTTGAAAGGCTGTCATCTGTCAGAGAGATGCTGTGAAGCTCTGGCCTCAGTTCTCAGCTCAGACTCCTCTATTCTGAGAGAGCTGGACCTGAGTACCAATGATCTGCAGGATTCAGGAGTGAAGCTGCTCTCTGCTGGACTGGGGAGTCCAAACTGTACACTGGAAACTCTCAGGTCAGTTTCACTGAATGGTCAAACAGTTCCACCACAAGTTCCAAATCAGAGCAGATTTACCTCCAGAAAAATAATAATTTTCACTGTGTGTGTGCGTGTGCGTGTGTGTGTGTGTGTGTGTGTGTGTGTGTGTGTGTGTGTGTGTGTGTGTGTGTGTGTGTGTGTGTGTGTGTGTGTGTGTGTGTGTGTGTGCAGGTTGTCTGGCTGCCTGGTCACACAGGAAGGCTGTGCTTCTCTGGCCTCAGCTCTGAGCTTCACCCCCTCCCATCTGAGAGAGCTGGACCTGAGCTACAATCACCCAGGAGACTCTGGAGCTGCGCTGCTCTCTGCTGGACTGGAGGATCCACGCTGGAGACTGGACACTCTCAGGTATGGAGAGGACAGCTCACCACTCAGGGACAAAGTCTCCTACAAGGATTCATGTCGCTGCTAGATGAAGTGGTTTGAAAAGGCAGCTGTCACTCATGTTGTGTAGAACGTTATGAGACAGCAGATGATGAAGGTGAATGTTTCAACATGCTGCTTTCACTTTGATTCCCCCCCAGTGTGGAGCATGGTGGAGTTTGGAGGCTGAAACCAGCTCTAAAGAAGTGTAAGTGTCTGTTTGATTCAGAGTGTGGGGAGTGTGGAGTGTGGGGGGGTGAAGGGGCTGTGGGGGGGTGACCGGGTTAGGGGCCGGTTAGGAGGAGGTGAAGGGGTGAGAGAGAGGGGGCTGAGGGGGAGGGGGCTGAGGGGGAGGACTAGGGGGGAGGGGGAGGGGGGATGACCGGGCTGAGGGGGGGCTGAGGGGGAGGGGTGAAGGGGCTGAGGGGTGAGGGGGAGGGAGGTGACGGGGCTTAGGGGGAGGACTAGGGGGGAGGGGGATGGGGGATGACCGGGCTGAGGGGGGGGTGAGGGGGAGGGGGTGACCGGGCTGAGGGGGAGGGAGGTGACGGGGCTGAGGGGGAGGACTAGGGGTGAGGGGGAGGGGGAGGGGGGGGCTGAGGGGGGGCTGAGGGGAGGACTAGGGGTGATGGGGAGGGGGGGTGAAGGGGCTGAAGGGGCTGAGGGGGAGGGGGGAGGGGGACCGGGATGAGGGGGGGGACCGGGATGAGGGGGAGGACTAGGGGTGAGGAGGAGGGGGGGGGGAGGGGGGTGACCGGCTGAGGGGGGGCTGAGGGTGAGGACTAGGGGTGAGGGGGAGGGGGGCTGACCGGGCTGAGGGGGAGGACTTGGGGTGAGAGGGAGGGGGGGTGACCAGCTGAGGGGGGGCTGAAGGTGAGGACTAGGGGTGAGGGGGAGGGGGACTGACCGGGCTGAGGGGGAGGACTAGGGGTGTGGGGGAGGGGGGGGTAAGGGGGAGGGGGGAGGGGAAGGGGGGTGAAGGGGCTGAGGGAGGAGGGGGAGGGGTGTGACCGGGCAGTGAGGGGAAGGGGAAGGGGGGGTGACGGGGCTGAGGGGGGGATGAGAGGGAGGGGGATGAGAGGGAGGGGGATGAGGGGGGTTGGTGAGGGGGGGGGGGGCTGATGAGGAGGGGGCTGAAGAAGAAGAGAGAGCGATCACAAAAGAAAGAGAATAAAAAGAAGAAGAGCAGCCTGGATCCAAGGAGAGATGTTTGTTGTTGATGTATTCATAATATTGTTGTTGATGTTTTCATAATATTGTTGTTGATGTTTTCATAACGTTATTGTTGAGGTGTGTGTATCTATGTATGTGTACATATGTATATGTATGTATCTGTTCATATCTATGTATATGTACACAGAGCGCAGGAGAACAGTACTAGTGATGATGATGATGATGATGATGATGATGATGATGAGGATGAAGAGCGGTCCAGCAGCTCATCATGTCTGGTTCTCCCTCAGATGCCTGTGACCTCACACTGGACCCCAACACGGCCCACAGTTACCTCTCTCTATCTGAGGACAACAGGAAGGTGACGTGGGTTGAATAGGACCAGTCGTATCCGGATCACCCAGACAGATTTGACTCCGTGCTCCAGGTGTTGGGTAGAGAGGCTCTGACTGGCCGCTGTTACTGGGAGGTAGAGTGGGAAGGATGGGTTGTTCTCGGAGTGACATACAGAGGAATCACAAGGAGAGGAGAGGGTGGTGACAGCTGGCTTGGAGAGAACAACAAGTCCTGGAGTCTTTATTGTTCTGATGGTCGTTACTCTGCCCGGTACAACGGTATAGATACAGACCTCCCTCTCCGCGCCGCTGGCTCCACCAGAGTAGGAGTGTATCTGGACCGGCCTGCTGGCTCTCTGTCCTTCTACAGAGTGTCCCCAGGTGGAGGAGGGTCCTCAGACACACCTCCACACCTCCACACCTTCTGGTCCTCCTTCACCCAGGAGGACCTCCTCCCGGGGCTCTGGGTAGGGTGGGGGTCCTCAGCCTCTCTGTGTCGGTGGTAGAAAGAAAAAAAGGACCTCCTCCCTCATCATGTGTGTGTATTTACGGGCGTGCGGGGCCCCTGCGCCTGTAAATACACACACACACACACACACACACACACACACACACACACACACACACACACACACACACACACACACAGAGAGGGTCTCTCTCTCTCTCTCTCTCTCTCTAGCTCTCTCTCTCTCTCTCTCTCTCTCTCTCTCTCTCTCCCTCTCCCTCTCTCTCGCTCTCTCTCTCTCTCTCTCTCTCTCTCTCTCTCTCTTTCTCTCTCTCTCTCTCTCCCCCCCCCCTCTCTCTCTCTCCTTTAAAGTATAACATGATAAACCATGAAAAGACTTTTAAGATCTCCCATAGTTAGATAAGCACATTCACGTTTGTAGAATTTCAGACGGCACCAATCTTGGTCTTAAGGGCTCTGATATCATTTTTATCATAATCCTGATTTACAACCTGATTTAAAGCAGATTTTATATTCATAATAACCAAGAGGTTTATGGCATAGTGTTGCATGTCGTGAATTACTTAAGACTGAATCTTGATTTTTCGGAACCAAAGGCCGCAGGACATGTTCAGTTATTAAAGATACGTGCACACCTGTTGATGATTTGTAAAGTCTGCTGCTTCTATTGTTTTAGTCCTCGTGTTTATTGTGAACATGTAAGGGACTATTTTTCTGTCTTATTTGTTAATGAAGAATAATTGCAATAAACAACTCAGTGGATCCAACTGAATGTTCTCGTGTGTTCAGCCGATGATTGCTCGTTTTATTATTGAATAATGCTTCCATAAGTGCCTTAGGAATAATAATATATTAATCAGAAATTATTAATAGAACAACAAATGTTTTTCCGATATTATTCCCGGACCTCCTCCCTGGGTTTTGTTTTGGGGGGGTTGCCTCAGTGTCTCTTTGTCAGTTGTAGAAAGAAACCACAGACAGACGGCCGGACAATCTCTCTCTATCTCTCTTTCTCACTCCCCGTCTCTCTCTGTCTCTCTCTCCCCGTCTCCCCCTCCCCCCCCTGTCTCCCTCCCTCCCCCGGTCTCCCTCATGATTCAATGAATAATTCACATAATAGACTTTAAAGTTAAATGTCCCGTTTATTTAAAACATATCTTATGTTAAATAAGGTGCATATTAAGATCAAATTAATAACATTTCCATCTCACTCTAGATTCAATGCATTTCAGTCGAGTATGTCTTGACGAGGCTGCCTGCTAGCGCCAGCTTCAGGGGCTGTGGCAGCTCGTACCTGCGAGCTTTCTACCAAACGTTTTGCGTTGAGGTGATATTTAAAGGGGACATATTATGAAAACAGCACTTTTCTTGGGATTTGGGGTGTTAGGGTTAGGTTGTGGGTATATGGTGCTACCACACGCATACAAACTTTGAAAAAAGTCTGTACTTGATTTTTTGAGTAAGATACGCATTTCTGGAAGCAGCCCGCCTCAAGCTACCAAACGAGCGAGTCAGTTTCAGCGCCCGTTCCTACGTAGGATGGGGCGCTCATTTGAATATGACCCCACCCCCTTTAATCAGAGTATAAATAGGACACGGCCTTGTGTTTCATGATTGGAATTCATCATGTCGAGGATTCACAAGAGGTGTTCTGTTGTTGGCTGTATGGACGTCCACAAATCCCTCCATCGTGTCCCAGAGGACGAAAGAGCGACGTGGATTGATTTCATTTTTGAAGGCGATGTCCCGGCTACAGTTGGCAAAAACCTGTTGGTCTGCGCTAACCACTTTACGACTGACTGTTTCTCCAACTTCGGTCAGTACACGGAAGGATTAGCTGTGAAACTTTATCTGAACGTGGGGTCCCTTCCAACTTTGCGTGGAATACCTGCAGACGAAGGACATGTAAGTATACAAATAATTTGCTATGTGTTTCTTTCAGAGGTGTAGCCATGGTTTCAACATTGGGGGGGACAAAATCTTTGCATGTTCAAAGATTTTGAACATGCATTAATCTGGTGCACTCTGAGAGCAAAATCTCAATACCTTGCACCTAATTTTGAAGACCTTTTTCTGGATGGATGTTTAAAACACTTTAATACTGGATGTGACCAAGCAGTGTGGGAGTGTGGAAGACTTGAAATTAGGAAAAGGTTGACACACATATACTTCAGAGCTCTGTTTTCCTTTACTTTTTAAATTAAATATAACATTTTGCACTCCTCAATATTTCAACCAATCCAGTCCTTTTTTTTCACATTACATTGATTGATGTTTTGCCTTTTTTACAAAACGCACACAATCAAACACCTGCACCACCACAACAAGGACACAAAATCCAGCCCGTTCTTACTTCCATTACATTTTTTATTGCATAACCATCACATTTGCCAATGTTGAGTAAAACCCACCCAGGTGCATCTATCTCATGGACCTAAATAGAAGTCACCCCAAAACTTTTGTCACCCCTCAGAAAACATAGATTTTCTGATATTTTCATCCACTTGTTTAATAAGTACATAGATGAGTTTCACGAGAGAGCGCACTGAGCTAATCTCATGGTGAAACCATTAGCCGTATTGAATGATGCACTGTTAAAGAATTAGACATGTCAAGGACGTAACCTAAATGTTTTCTGATTAGTTATGGATTAATCTATGAATACATAATAATAATAATAATAATACATTTAATTTAGAGGCGCCTTTCAAAACACCCAAGGTCACCTTACAGAGCATATAGTCATCATAAATTTTTTAAAAAACAAGACATTGTGGAAAAAATAAATAAATAAATAAACATAAGCAATAAGAAATAAATAAAACAAAAACAAGACAAAACAAAACAAAAAACAAACAAAACAGTGATCAGTTAGACGTTGTGTGCGAGTTTGAACAGGTGAGTTTTGAGTTGTGACTTGAAGGTTGTAATGGTGTCTGACTGTTTTATGTGTGGGGGGAGGGAGTTCCAGAGCCTGGGTGCTGAACAGCTGAATGACCGGGCACCCATTGAAGTGAGTCGTGATACATACCTTATACAATGTTTTGTAACCTTGAATGAAACTAGACTTAATAATTATTATATTGCTATTGTGGCATTCGGCGGTCGAGGAACCAATAAGATAAAGTTTAGTTAAAGAACTAGTGACAAGTTGCCAACAACGCCACCCCAGGAATTTCACCTGGAGAGTTAGATTAACCTAAGTTAAAGCACACAAGTTTGTTTACTAATGAAAGCTTGAGACTGGGTCCAGCATACAAACTCAATTCCTTTTAATAAATATATATAATTTTAAACATGACTTCTCAATAAAATATGTTCACACAACCACACTAAAGCGAACACACACACACACACACACACACAAAATACACAAAAAGGAGAGGGCAATTACTAAATGGGGTTTAAATCAGGGTTAAATCGCTTCAACCCACAACTTAACCCTCATAAGGTGTTCGGGTCTGTGGGACCCGTTTTCAGTTTTTAGCTTTATAAAAGTGATACAAATAATTATTTTTTTTAACTAAGATTCATTGGCTTTGGCTCATTTTCTGTGAGGAACATAAATCAGAAACATTTTCAAGGACCCCCCACTGTATACCCCCCCATCACATTTATATTACACACAGGGTGTTCGGGTCCAGTGGACCCGGAGCTAGTTTAAGTGTGGAAATCATAGGTTCTGTGCACCCTCATTTTCCCTTTCTCCTCTGTGTGTGTGTGTGTGTGTGTGTGTGTGTGTGTGTGTGTGTGTGTGTGTGTGTGTGTGTGTGTGTGTGTGTGTGTGTGTGTGTGTGTGTGTGTGTGTGTGTGTGTGTGTGTGTGTGTGTGGGGAGAGTAAAGCAGGTGAATGGGCCCTTGGTGTGAGCACCCACAGTGTGCACCCACTCTTCCCGCACAAGGTTGCAACATTGGAGCACCCAACACTATCTACACCCATATTCCCCCACATTTCACCCTCTGTCTTGCGGGAACCAAGCTTGGGGATCTGACACTATAAAAAATCTATGTCAGCGTGGTTCCATACCACAACTGATCAAGATGGCAAAGCGATTCTCTGTTCAGACTGCCTTACAGTTGATATTTGAAGAGGCAGAGGGTTTTGATGGTGATGCTGAGGAAACAGTTTCAGAAAGTGAGGATAACATTTCTGAAAATTCAGAGTCTGACACTGAGTTTGAAGAGGAGGATCAGCATCAGCCAGCTCCGAAACGTAAAAGACAAATACACTATATACATAATACATAATAATATAAAACACAATATACATGCAACCAGTGCAAAAAATACACATGCAATACACACACAGTGAGACTCTGCCCCTCATGTGTGGTATAGACTGATATACGTATAATGGCTGTGTTCAAACGCTTTAATGTGTTGTTCAGACATATGTTATTGAGTATGTTTCAATTTCTAATGATGTTGATAATTTCCCAGTTATGCCTGTTTTATGATGCATTTCCTTATTTTATTACATGCTAATACGAAAATAAACAAAAACGAGTGGCACCTCTATTCATAAATGTGATTTAACAAAGGTAAAGGGAACACATTTAACATATGTGTTGTTTATATTACTTGCAATTGGGATGAGGTAACCATTTGGTGAGTATTTAAAAAAAAAGTTAGATTATGTTGAATTAAAAGGCCTAAAATGCAATGGGTCCACCAGACCCAGCAGCACCTCCTGTGTAACAAAAAAACGAACACCCTATGAGGGTTACAACCCCAATAAATGCAAACCAAAAGAAAACTAACAAAGAAATTAAATCAAAACAATGAAGATTTATCCAAACTGATAAGTAAAGCAATTAAGCCAAACCAAAATAACTAAGAAAACGAATTAACCCAAAACAAACATGCAAAGCAACCCACAAAACACAAATAATATCATCAATAAGATCAGTTAGAAGTCGGTTCAATGAATAGATTAAGATAATGAGACTGAGGATGAGGCAGCAATCACCATACTCGGTGGCAGGTACAGCACAGTAGGAGATGCAGGGTAGGATGGATGTGTTGGCTATATAACCAGTGGACAAAACAGCAGCCGGCCAACAGCAGCGTGAAGAGGGGGGGGGGGGACGTGCTGGCAGAAACCGCCCACACACACGTCAACCCTGCCATAGAAAAATACATTTGTTCTAGAGGCTGAACAACAACTGTAGTAACTTCAGTTAGCGTCGTCTTATCCACATACCGTCAGGAGTTGAACATCAAAGGGGAGGAAGGGGATCACTTGTACCGAGCAGCACAATTACAAGTGCAACTCGATCAATCAGCTGATCGCTCCCCGCTGCAACAGGTAGAGGAGGAAAACACTCGCACGCCCTACAACTGGGGTCGATACGGGAGAAGGAAGACCCGGCCAATGAACTGCCTGAGGGATGGAAGCCAATGTTGAGGACTTGTGCAAAGTTTAGAAGGTACACAGATGCACACAACTACTACATGCCAAACAACGGCGAGCTGCACGATCCAGCTAAAAGGCGATCAGGTGCGGTGATAACAGGAGTGATAACAGGAGGCGGGGCATCCAGGAGCTCCCAGGCAAGAGGGCTCCCAGTGCACAACCACTCACCTTTATAGGCAGCGCACCCAACAGTGATAGGCCGGTACTGCAGCACAAATTAAAGGCCCATCCTGCTACATTAGGAACGCACCATATGTATTTAGGATGAGTTTAACAGGTCGATCATCTCCTCATCAGTAAATCGCTAGAACTACTGCGGTCCAGTGGCCGGTAAAATACAGTTGTATTCGTTAGTTGTATGGTGAGCAGACATTGTTAAATATCATTAATCTCCTGAGGGTGGCATTCTATTTTTTTCAACGGGGCTGAATCCAGTCACTTGACCATCATGGTTGCTATGGTGGTTGCTATCGATCGCCCCCTCTAATCCTTACATGGCTCTAAAAGCCACGCGGCAAAGGAGCTGCCGTCACTTGTGTTGTTTTTGTCGTAAACTAGGGTCCAATGGTTAAAAAATAGACAGATATTCCAAGGTACCCTTAAAAGGCAGCTTGGATGTTTTTATTTTCTGCAGTTTAGGCTTCTTCTATAACCTATTTTTGAAAGCAAAACACCAAGCTCAATGATTTAACGAGGCAGGGTTATTTGAAACAATTTATTGAATAAATATTTGTGAGAGGTCATTCCTTCTCCTGAGTTTGCTTCCAATTTATGTCTAGTGTACAACCCTACTGTCCACAAGCATCACCCCCCCTCCCCATATGGATTTGGAGAATTGTTGCCACGTCCCAGTGGTGGAGGTATCATATATATGAAAGAGGGCATTCAATTATACTACAATGATCAATTAGGAGGCGAAGCCCTAAAGGAAGTGATGCAATAGGTGACTGGGTCGACAACATTTAAGTAAGCTGTTACTTGAGGTCTCTTACATATCAAAGGGAGTCTCAAAGGATGCATACGCTTCAACCTGTGGCTCCAGCCCTACAGGAAATGACTCAGCAAGTGCTCCATCTCGTTGCACCTGCACCCAGCGGCTCGCTTGCAAGATTTTGGCCTGAAGTTATTCCCAGACCTACACCGTAGCCATCCAACCTGCACATCTGAGAATCAGGCCTCTCTTTAATAATGACAAAAATGTATGAGAGAAATACACATTCACGGTTCGGTACGTACCTCGGTTTTGAAGTCACGGTACGGTACAGGACGGTTTCGGTTTATAGTTATGGTGAAAAAACGGATTGCTTGACAGAACGAACGTTTTGTTCGTTCTGTTTAAGTTTAATTAGTAACGAATTCAACACAACAGTTTTAGGTGTCAGTATGAAACATACAAATAAAATGTGTAACAAATATAAAAAATATACTGCTGCAATTCTCCAATAACCCTAACATAAAATTAATGGAAAAAAAATCCAGTGTTAATGCTCAGTCTAGGCACTTTAAGCTGGTATGTAACCAAGAGTATGTAAACTTTAAGGGTTTAAAGAAAATATTCCTGCAGCTCTCTAAAGCTCTGAAGTTCTCATAAATATAAATATCAATCATTAAATAAAAGTGCAACTGCAGCCTTAACTTAAATTACAGCTTATGTATTTTATAAAAAAGGAAAATACTGCTTCAAACAACAAGGTCCTCAAATGAATAAAATAATGCTAAAATTATAACAGTAATAATAACATAAACAGTTTCAGCTTCATTCAACTTTCAGTTTTTTTTTTAGCAAGATTAACTTGCCCGTTCTGAATTCCCAGACAGGTGTAGGGGTTGATTAAATAGTGTGGTGAGCTGGGTTTGAACGGTTTGAACAACTTTTTTTCTTTTCGCAGCGGTGACAGCAACACCTGGATGGTGCCTTTTTAAATGCGTGTGCATGTTCGATGTGTTTTCCATTTGCATAGGCGATCGCTGTTGAACAATGTCTGCACACAGCTTTCGACTTGTCCACTCATCTTTCCCCATTGTGATAATTAACCTGGAATCCAAAGTTCTCCCACACTTGGGATTTCAATGACAGGGGCAGGGGGCATCTTCAAGCTCCGGTTTTCTGTTGTCGCTCGCCATGCAGTTCGCTCTCAGTTCGCTAGTAGCCATCAATCCACACACAGTCGCGATCGCGCTCTGCTACTGCTTAAGCAGAGTACGCGCTCGTGCGAGCCGAGCCTAATAAGGCTAAACGGTCCGGGGGGAACTCCGACTTCAAGTTTTAAGTTCCGCACCGCAAAACAAGCCTTTACATTCGCCATATTAACGCTATGTACGCCACATTTACGTACCGCGGTGCACCTCTGTAACCGCACCGAAGTGCCTGTACCGTGACGGTTCGGTTCAAATACGTGTACCGTTACACCACTAGTGTGTATCTGTGTCTGTTCAAGCATTTTTGTGTGTGTGCGCTAACATGTTGTAATGTGCGTGTGTGTGTGTGTGTGTGTGTGTGCGTGTGTGTGCGTGTGTGTGTGTGTGTGTGTGTGTGTGTGGGCGTGTGTGTGTGTGTGTGTGTGTGCATTCGTGTGCGTGCATTCGTGTGCGTGTGTGTGTGTGTGCATTCGTGTGCGTGCATGCAAACATGTTGTAATGTGTGTACTCGCCTAACTATCCAACAGTGGACTTCGGCGTCGTAACACCTTCACCAACAGGGGACCTCCGAGCCAAGAGGGGACATTTTTCAGGTCCCCTTTTGGTCATGCCTTAAATCAACCTAAAAACATGCCTAAAATATTTTGACGCATTTTCTCAACTTTTGCCAAGAGGGGACCTGAAAGTGTGTGAGTGTTTAGTCCATACTCTATAGCGCCTCTGCTGGCCAGAGCTTGATTTTCAACGACCAATCCACACACGTCGCTTCAAACACTCCTCTATTGTGTGAACGACCTGCAGCCGTTCACACGTCTGTCAGAGTGTAGAGGGCTGTTAAACAGACTACTTAGTAAAGTCTCTTCAAACATGCAATCACGAAGAAAACCAGTCTCTTGAAACATGCAAACAACAAACAAACATAGTGTATTTTTCTAATAAAATGTAACTGCTCAGCTTTAAAAGTTCCATACTTTTTTTGTATGTAATGACAGGGGTCCACTGTTGGATAGCATGGAGCGACATTCACACTCCTGGTTTTATGAAAAGAGGAAATAACTATATATACTGTAAGGGAAAGATAGAGATCTCAACTAATGTAATAATAATTTGTCAAACTTGATTTGTTAGTGTGTTTTTAGGAATAGAATAGTCTAACAAAAACCTATCTATTCATTTGTATCAATAAAAATGATAAACAAATACAATTAAAATACAATATAAGGGTCTAGACCTTTGAAATTGTTCGATCCCCAAATAAGCCTTAATTTACCATTTTACAATGTACTTCAGTCCCCAATCTATTTTTAAAGAAATGCATTTGAATTGTTGATTTGCATCACAGAAAGTGGTCCACACTTGTACTGTATGGAATGACAGGGGTCCACTGTTGGCTAGTGCATAATGACAGAAGTTCCCTCTTATGGTGCGGCCACACCAGACGCGTATCTCGCGTACTTTTTACGCGAGATACGCGCGTAAAATGTTGCTTGACCATTTTGTGTCAAAAAATGGTCACATACGCGCAATACGCGCCATACGCGCATGCGTCACTCGCCTAGATGAGTCCAATGTCCATGCAAGTGAACGGAGCGTTCCCTCTTCGTCATAACTATCAAACCAAATGTTATGTTATGTTACTATTTCCACCCAGAATAAAGAAAGTTGTCGGCCGTGGCTGTGTGTGTGTGTGTGTCTTGCCCCAGGATGAGGCTCCCCACGGTAAAGGCTCCAACACTTGGGTGTGTGTGTGTGTGTGTGTGTGTGTGTGTGTGTTGCCCCAGGATAAGCTGCGCTGGAGTCCGAGGTAGGAAACCCAAACGCCGCCGTGTTTGGGTGATAGAGTTTAGATCGGGTTAGATTAAATAATCTCGGATATAAATAACAATAATCGGGTTAAATAACTTCACATGGTGTGTCTGGTGTGTTTCCAGCATTCGTAGTGTTGATCAGCAGATATATAGTCCGCCAAGACGTTGAGGTTGCTTAGTAACCAGAGACTCTGTCCATGCAAGTGAACGGAGCGTTCCCTCTTCGTCATAACTATCAAACCAAACATCCTTCACATTCACCGAGCGAACATTATGAAAGTAAAATGCACATTTCTCGCTAGAAATGTTTCCATAAAAGCATTTAATGGCGTAACTATGTTACTATTTCCACACAGAATAAAGAAAGATGTCGGCCGTATGCTTCTGTCCAAGCTCACTACTCTCTGCCAGTGACGTCGGGTCAAGCTCAACGCTGATTGGGCAACGCGGCTTTCGTCAGACGCGTATCTCGCGTACTTCGCGTAAAAAGTTCAATTTTTTGAACTCTTGAAATGTACGCGATATACGCGCGTATAGCGCGTATTGCGCGTAAATATACGCGCCACATACGCGCTATACGCGCGTACAATGTTGCTTATACGCTTAATACGCGTGAAACGCGTAATACGCGTATTAAACCAATGGTTCCCTATGGAAAAAATGGCGATTTGAGACGCGAAGTACGCGAGATACGCGTCTGGTGTGGCCGCACCTTTAGATAGCATAGAGTGACATTCACACTCCAACATGGATGAGTAAAAAAATAAATAAGCTAAATGGATAGTTCTTAAGAGGTAATAACAATCTAAATATGATATATATATATATATATATATATATATATATATATATATATTCAAATATATATGTATGCATATATATTGTGTTATTTTGCAAGTAAAGTTGCCCCAACAATGTTGTAATTGTGGCTTGTTGAACCCAAATTTCTAAACTTAATAAAGTTTTTATTTCTTTACAACTACAAACTTGTGTGCTTAGTCTACGGTTAAAGGATGGTTACTGTATGGAATGACAGGGGTCCACTGTTGGCTGATGCATAATGACAGAAGTTCCCTCTTAGATAGCATAGAGTGACATTCACACTCCAACATGGATGAGTAAAATAATAAATAAGCAAAATGGATAGTTCTTAAGAGATAATAACAATCAGAATATGATATATTTAGATTGTTATTATGATATATTTATATTGGCTATTACAAAATGACACAAGTCCCTTCTTTGATAGCACGGAGCGACATTCACACTCCTGCTTTTATGAAAGAGGAAATAACTATATATACTCAATGTTACTATGTTTTTGTAACTGAATCTTAAGGCTCAGCTTTAATGGATTGCTTAACCATTGTCAAGTATGAAACTGTATTAAATAAAGGGCTACCCAGAAGGCAAAGAACCAGTCAGCTAGAGGATGGCTAAATAATCATTCATGTCTCTCTACATATTTTTAAGAACAGTTGAGTGACCAGCAACCATGCACTTCACAGATCCTAACTTTAAGCTTAAATTGTGGTGAGTGCTGCCTCTGAGAAGTGAGAAACTTAGAGCGGGGGAGGGTTGTTGCTCTCGTCTCGTATCGTGATGGGGGATGGTTACCTGAGTTGACGATGGTCGTTAGGCCTTTCTACAGTGAGTTTCAAGGTTGCTAACTTGCCTCTGGCAATGCAACTGCAGACAGGTCGGCTTCCAGTTTTATTCTAGATTCTATCAAACTAGGCGGATTATTCTTTTGAATTCTAATAAATTGCTCTGATCATAATAAAATACTAATTTAACTATAGAGATACAGTAGGATTTTGTTACTATACCATTTCTTCACCACATTATATACCGCTTTTAGGGAGGGGGGGATGTGGAATGGATTTACATACTTTATGCTACTTAAGGGTGCACTCACACCTTGCTCAACTGGCCCCATTGTTCTCTGGCCTGCACTCACACCAGGCACGGCTTTATGGGTGGGCCTGACGGACCCAGGCCCACCCACTGTTCAACAGGCCCACCCAAAACTTTTCTTAAAAAAATAAAAAATAAAATAATATATATTATATATTTAATTTATTGCACAGTTCTTTTCAATGCTGTGGAATGAAAGCGTCAAGGGAAGTGTTTTTGCCTCTGAATCACGTCTTTGATATCACTCCGCATGTCAGGTATTCATAAACCCCAGCGTATTCGGTTGCTAAGCAACGTAAACGTCTTATGCAGACTATTTCTCTGCTATTCAACGCTACGAATAGTAATTTTAAAAAGACAGACCTTGTGAAGTTCTTTTTTTGCATTGGCAATATAGCCTTTAACTTCACGTCTAATAGCCTCCAGTCCATCACCGCATCAGTGACAGACACGATTGATTTGACCGAGAACCTCAAACAAGAACTGACAGACATGCGCTCAGATGACTGTGCGTTCTTAAACATGTTGGCAACAACAAATAAGATGATGGAGGATCATGATGTCAACAACTGGGATGTACCCAGTTTGCACTCCCGCTCAAGAAATCTCCCAGGCCGATTTGAGGGAAGTATCTTCACATGCACGTTGGGGAAATCGACAAGAGTGAGGAGTGACAGTGACCTGCGCAACATTTCCAACGCGCTAATAGGCTGCCAGCTTAATGAACTGAACAACCGATTCCACAGTGACACCTATGGGCTCATGTCATCTGCAGCAATCCTGATGTCCCCATCCTCGATATAAATGACACCACTTTGGCTACTAAAGCGAACTCTCTCAATGATACAGGAAAGCGCTAGATAACCATATCAGAGTCGGAGCTCGCAGTGTTTGTGCAACTCAGAGAGAAGGAAAAAAGAGGAGAACATCTCAAAAGTATTCTTGAAGTGATGGACACATGCAATGAGGACGTTTTCCCGAATATCCATGCTTTCAAGCTCTGATCACACAATGACATCCTGTTTAGTTGAACGCGTCTTTTCCAGTGTCAACCGAATTAAAACAGCAAATAGGAGCACCATGCTTACAACTCGCCTTAAGTCCCTCTGTCTGTTGACATTTGAGAGACAGCTTACAGTAACTCTCGACTTCGATGAAATCATTGACATTTTCAAGAGCGAACCCCGCCGATTACTCCTGTAAATGAATTAATACATTTTCTTCTCATGCTCTCTCTTCTTCCCATGCCTATCTATTTTCATGTTTGGCAATCTTTTAAGCCTGCCTGTTGGCGCAAAACTACCCAGTTATTATTTTGATGTTCTGCCCTTAAGGATATTGTTAGTTTGCCTGATAAGTTAAAGGCTTCTGAAAGGCTTTGTTTTTGAAATGCAGCAAAATAAATGTTGATATTGATGCTTGCTCTGATTTGCGTTAAAGGGCTGTTAACCTTCTGACCTCGGATGACCGTGAATTTGCGGTAGACTATTGTAGTTATTATCTCGTAGTAGCCTAAATTTGAATGCATGTTGCGTATAATAAGCCCAGCCAGTCTGTTGCGATGTCGAAATATTGTTGAAAACTTAAACAATTCAACAGAATTACGAAATAGTCGGCCTCATGTTATACAAGCAGAACTAAACTACGAGGGAAATATTTGATTCCTGACTACTTTTACAGTCTATCTATAGGCCTTAGGTCTATAAAGTGACGTGCTAAAGCATGATGCGTAATTGAGATTCCAAAAGCGCTCTTCTTTGTTCATACCAACGTGAGCTGGATGACGTAGTCCTTGCGAGACTCTTCTTTCTTTATAGGTCCATGCCCTTCTTCCCCACAACAATCATTTTAAACAATGGCGGCAAGGGGTTCACGAGTGGGTTTACGTTGGTGCGATAGTGAAGTCGAGTGTTTACTTGAAATTTGGGCCGACGACAGCACTCAGTCGCAGCTGGACACCACGCTTGGTGATGACGTATTTATCGTATTACGACGTGATGACGTATGTATGAAGGAGCAATCGTGCCCAGGCCACGGCCTTTGGGAGCAGTGTGACCACGGGCCAGCGGGGGGAGGGGGGAAGGGGGGGAATCTTGCTGAATCTTCCTGCAGCAAGGAACAGGCAAACGGCCCTAGTGTGAGTGGCCCCTGAGAAGTGAGAGACGGGGGAGGGTTGTTGCATTTACATACTTTATGCTACTTAGGGTGCACTCACACCAACGCCGTTGGCAGTTTTCACACCTAACTGGCTCAACTGGCCCCATTGTTCTCTGGCCTGGGAACACTAGGCCAGGGGTCTTCAATTAAAATTGAACAAGGTCCAGTTACTAAAAATTCCTTCTAAGTAAGGTCCGAACCTACCACGTCCTAATAGCCTTCTTTTGTCAAATACAATCAACACGGCATATTACCTTATATTTTCAGATGTATTTATTTTCAATTTCCAAATAGCTTACTTTTAACCATGAAAAACTACTAAGTCAAAGTAACGCATATTAACATTTAAAGTAAACAAAACAGGTAGGCCTACAATTCAAGTAAACATAAAAGGTGCATAAGGCCTACATGTGAAGTAAGCAGAACAGGAACACCAGGCCTTCATTTCAAATAAACACAAAAAGAGCATCAGGCCTTCATTTCAAGTAAGCACAACAGTGTCTCAAGTGGTGTTAGACCCAACAGGTCCTCACAGATCTTTCTTGTCTTGATGAAACAATCGCACATAAACCAAAAGCTGGGCATTATCCGTTACATCTGAAGACTCATCAATGGCTAAGGATGGGGCACTCTGAACAGCCGCATGAAGCTGTGACAGTGCGTCATCTGATAACATTTCGGATTTTCTGGTTGTCGTTGCAGCTCACATTGGGATTTGCTTTATTTTTTCACACAATTCATCCATTTGTTTACCTTCAAATAACGTCTCGGCAGCGGCGTTCAAGCACTCCTTCACAACAGTCGTGTGAAGGACTGCTTGATAAACAGTCAATTTATCACGGTTCAATCAATCAACAATCGCTGTTCCCTGCACTTGAACCGCCTTAAAGCTATCATCCGTCTTTTTGATGGAGTTACCTACAGCATATGTCAGAACCTGCACAATAGTATACAGACCATCAAAGAAAGTTTGATGTGTTGAATTTTGTTTTTAACTTTGTGCTGTTAAACAGAAAAGATGGTCCCCACTTGGATTGTACAGAATGACAGAAGTCCCCTCTTTGCCTGTACAAAATGAAACTGGTCCCCTGTTAAATGGTATGCAGCGACACTTACACTCCAGCATTTATGTATTCATTAGGGTAGAAAAAAATTGTTAACTGCTTTCTCTATAGTACAAAATAAGTAATTTGCCATAGAGCCTTTACACAGTTCCTCCATAGTTCATAAGAGACATTTTGTCCTGAGAAAAAAAAACGTATACATAACAGGGCTAACTAGGGCTGTCAATCAATTAAAATATTTTATCGTGATTAATCGCATTATTGTCCATATTTAACTTGCAAATTGCCAATTAATTGCACATTTTTTAACCATTCTAAATATATCTTAAAAGATGATTATTGATTATTGATGAGGATTACATTTATTCTTTTCCACACTTCATGAATGGATCCATGCAGCAGGAGTGTGAGGGTCGCCCCATACCATTTAACAGGGGACTTCTGTCATGTTGTACAATCCAAGTGGGGACCATCTTTTCATATTTTAGAGCACAATGTTTGTCTGTTCTTTGAATGTGAACTTATGTAAGGGACAGTTTTTTCTAAATTATATTTTTCCACAATATCATGACTTCAGTTTTAACTACCACAATTTATCACGGTTCAATCAAGCAACAATCGCTGTTCCCTGCACTTGAACATCCTTAAAGCTATCACCTGTCTTTTTGATGGAGTTATCTACAGCATATGTCGGAACCTGCACAATAGTATACAGACCATTCAAGAAAGTTTACAGTTTTTCTCAGTCGCTTTGGTTAATTTCTCAGATCAGAATTGAAATTCTCAAAACTACCTGTTCAATTTTCACATCAGTGCGTCACTTGTGCACATGAAAAAAATAGTTTCTCATTTATTTGAAAACGTTGCGAATGCTTTGGTACATCCATGCACATGATTATGTACAATTCTCTGCTCTTTCCTACATTATCAATTGCTTATGTCATGTTGATCAAAATGTATTGTAATGGTCTCTATGGAAGAGTCTCACCCCCACAACATTTAGGTATTAGTTCATTGCATAAGTCTTTGCATGCAAAATGGTTGAACAAGTTGTCATAATATGTCAAGCATATTTCTATACATTTCTATACACTGGCCTTAGACTCTTTTTTTTGTTCTTTTTTCTAAATCTATCCTGAATTGGTCAATTGCTACCAGTTGAATCTTGCCTTTCTCTAAAGAAGGGAAATGTGTGAAGTGTTAGTTCAACCAACGATCAACCAATAGCTCAAAGGTGCATCTCCTGAACCATGAACTGGCAAGTATATAGCTGGAGCACAACACAATGTTACAGTAAATTGTCTGAGAATTTGTGGCCCAACACACAGGAACGTCAGGAGTTGTAGGATGACTGCACTGTAATTCCGACAGCAATGCATGTACAGTTTTCCCTAAGGAGATTTTCCTATGTTCACATTTCTAGCAATGACATGGTCTGTCAACAAATTGCAGTACAAACAGTCAAAGCGTAAATGTGAATCTTGTCCAGTCTCTTGCAATCAATCTCCCACATACACTAAGGTGTAACTTACAATTTACAATAATTGTCTTCAAAACTTTAGCCATAGTTTACATCAGATTATCCCTCAAGAGTACACTGTTATATTGACAACATGACTAAGCAATTTGACTGTCTTATCCGTAGACAATGACGCAAGGACTTGTCATTCTGATGGCACTGACATGTTCATTGAACTTTTGAGAGATGAGCTAAGGATTTTGAGCAAGAGACTGGCTTTTGCAGGTAATCCATGGTGTTTTGCTATTTGAACGCATTGTTTTGAGAAATGCACTTACTGCTTTGCAAATTTCATTTCTGATCTGAGAAATGTACCAAAGCGACTGAGAAAAACTGTAATGTGTAGAATTTTGTTTTTAAATTTGTGCTGTTAAACAGAAAAGATGGTCCCCACTTGGAATGTACAGAATGACAGAAGTCCCCTCTTTGCCTGTACAAAATGACACTGGTCCCCTGTTAAATGGTATGGAGCGACACTTACACTCCAGCATTTATGCATACATATGGGTTGGAAAAAAATGGTTAACTGCTTTCTCTATCGCAAAAAAATAAATAATTTGGACAGTTTAGACAGTTCTTCCATAGTTCAAAAGAGACATTTTGTCATGAGATAAAAAACGTTTATATAACAGGGCTAACTAGGGCTGTCAATTAATTAAAATATTTAATCGTGATTAATCGCATTATTGTCCATATTTAACTTGCAAATTGCAAATTAATCGCACATTTTTTAACCCTTCTAAATATATCTTAAAAGATGATCATAGATTATTGATGAGGATTACATTTTTTCTTTTCCACACTTCATGAATAGATACATGCAGGAGTGTGAGGGTCGCCCCTTACCATTTAACAGGGGACTTCTGTCATGTTTTACAATCCAAGTGGGGACCATCTTTTATATTTTAGAGCACAAAGTTTGTCTGTTCTTTGAATGTGAATTTATGTATGGGACAGTTTTTTCTAGATTATATTTTTCCACAATAACATGACTTCAGTTTTAACTACCACAATTTATCACGGTTCAATCAATCAACAATCGCTGTTCCCTGCACTTGAACCGCCTTAAAGCTATCATCTGTCTTTTTGATGGAGTTACCTACAGCATATGTCAGAACCTGCACAATAGTATACAGACCATCAAAGAAAGTTTGATGTGTAGAATTTTGTTTTTAACTTTGTGCCGTCAAACAGAAAAGATGGTCCCCACTTGGATTGTACAGAATGACAGAAGTCCCCTCTTTGCCTGTACAAAATGACACTGGTCCCCTGTTCAATGGTATGGAGCGACACTTACACTCCAGCATTTATGTATTCATTAGGTTAGAAAAAAATTGTTAACTGCGTTCCCTATAGTAAAAAATAAATAATTTGCCATAGAGCCTTTAGACAGTTCTTCCATAGTTCATAAGAGACTTTTTTTCGTGAGAAAAAAAGGCGTATAGATAACAGGGCTAACTAGGGCTGTCAATCAATAAAAATATTTAATGATGATTAATCGCATTATTGTCCATATTTAACTTGCAAATTGCAAATTAAACGCACATCTTTTAACCCTTCTAAATATATCTTAAAAGATGATTCTGATTATTGATGAGGATTACATTTATTCTTTTCCACACATGAAAAGATCCATGCAGGAGTGTGAGGGTCGCCCCATACCATTTAACAGGGGACTCGTCATGTCATGTTTTACAATCCAAATGGGGACCATCTTTTATATTTTCCCATGTAAACGCACTGAAAGAAGCAACAGTTGCAGTTGGCAAACACTCATTGAGTGAAACAAGAGGCACAGACAGCTCCCTTGCTGCAGTGAATGGAGTCCCCTCTTTGATATGTAAATATCGCTTAAGTATTCAAGTCCCCTCTTGGCAACTTCTTTAAAAGAAATAAAAAAAACAAATTTGAAGTTATATTATGACAAAATAACTTAAAACTAAACTCTGTATTATGTTTTTGTATTTTTTAAATGACCAGAAATAGAGGTCCACACTTGGTCGATGAAAACCGATAGTCCCCTGTTGGTATGGTAAACGTGTATGTGTGTGTGGCTTGTGTGTGTGCAAACATGTTGCAGTGTGTGTGTGTGCACAGACCTGAGCTGCCCCCCGGGACCCTCTCCAGGTGGTGGGGGTTCCGGGGGATGCCGTCCAGGTGGTGGTGGGACTCGGACCACATGCAGAGCTCGCTGGTGTTGGGGCCCCCCAGGGGGACGGCCGCCGCCACCCCCCCGCGCCGGGACCCCAGCCCCGTGGTCTGGGGGGGGGGGGGACCAACCAAGGATCTGTTAGGGGCTGATCGTGGTCCCACGTCGACGCAGCCCAAGAGGGTCTACGGACCCCTCACGTCCTCGCGGACCCTCCTTGCGTCCACAGCAAGGGCCTGACGCGCGCCTCCCCGATACGTTAACCCTCCGTCGAGGCGACGCAGCAGCAAGGGCTGTGATTGGTCCGCTCACTAAAACCCGCCGCAGAACCGAAGCAGGTTCACGACTGCCTGGAAGCGTCTGCGGGTTCATGGTTGCGTCGATGTGGAACCATAATCAGCCCTTTAGCCGGTGGCTAATAAGCAATAGCATTGACCCCTCTCATTTAGGGGGCGGACGCAGAGACACTCAAAGCCCCGTACCCTGCAGGGCGAAGCACTCCTGGACGGAGAGGGGCGCCCCCAGGAGGGGGGGGGGGGGTCGGGCATGTGACCACAGCCACAGCCCGACGAATTACAGTTTGCAATTCGTAAACACGGAGAAAGAGAGAGATTTGATTTAGATTTTTCAAAACTACTTTTTTTTACAATCAACCGAGAGTACAATACATCAGGAAATGTGCTATTTGTTCAGTCTTTAAAAATTGTTGGTTTATCCAACAAAATCCTGTGCAAAGTGCAACTCATCATTTTCAACAAAGCAAATAATATTATTGTAACACCGGCGCTGTTTAAAAGCATCTACATCCCCTAACGCCTTATAAAACGTATACTCCAGCCAGACTCTGGCTCTGACGTTACAGAGGAACACAGGAGGGGCCTCATGCCCTGCTCTGCCCTCCACCTTATTTCTCCGGCTGATGTACACAGCCATTTTCGCATCTCCTAAGAGATAATTTACTAGCTGCTACTTAAAATATTACTTTTTTTGTATCCAGCACCAAAGTTTTTCAGAACAAAACATTCAACAGACTAAAAACCAAAGTTAAAAGAGAGAAAAAAACAGTGAGTCTCGGGCACTCAGTAAAAATATGGAAAACTGTCTCCCGTAGGCCACAGAACAGACATGTGTTTGAAACAGCAGGATTTAAAACCGAGATAAAAGTATTTGAGGCGATGGCACCATGTAGTACCCTCCACTGGAGGTGGAGGGTACCCCCCCCCCAAAACCACCCCCCCCCCAAACCAAAACCCAGTTGGATCCAATGAGTTGTTTATTGCAATTATAATTCATTAACAAATAAGACAGAAAAATAGTCCCTTACATGTACACAATTAACACGAGGACTAAAACAATAGAGGCAGCAGAATTTACAAATCATCAACAGGTGAGCACGTATCTTTAATAACTGAACATGTTCTGCGACCGCTTGGTTCCCAACAGAACACAAAAAATCAAGATTCAGTTTAAAGTCATTTACAACATGCAACATTATCCCATAGACATCTTGGTTATTATGAATAAAAAATAACATCTGCTTTAAATCAGGTCGCAAATCAGGATTATGACAAATGATGATATAAGAGCCCTTAAGACTTAAACTGGTGAAGTCTGAAAATATATAAAGGTTGACCATCAATAGGTATTTTATATACATTTCAAATAAGAGAGGGAGAGGGAGAGGGAGAGAGAGGGAGAGGGAGAGGGAGAGAGAGGGAGAGGGAGAGGGAGAGGGAGAGGGAGAGAGAGGCAGACTATGTGTGTGTGTGTATGTGTTTTTTTTATGTGTGTGTGAACGTGTGTGTGTGTGTGTGTGTGTGTGTGTGTGCGTGTTGTGGCATTCCCCCGGTGCCACGCCCCCGGTTCGGGAGAGTCGAGGCCGGGATATACCGCCGGTGGCCAACAGCCGGCGACAAACCCCGACCTCCCGAGAGCCGCAATCGGGGAAACGAGGAACACCTGGGCGGGAGACACCCAGGTGTTAAAAGGAGGCCACCGGCCGACAGAACGGGGAGAGTCGAGTGGAAGAGAGGACGACGCAGAGGATCAAGACACCGTATAGTGAGCCGCACGGCGGACACGTGGACCCCGACTCGAGCAACCCCCCGTCTTTGATGTGCAGCGTGCGCTTGTGTGGCTATTGGAAACGAGTGTAATAAACCGCCGTTTGAGGCTTTGGACCCTCACACCCTGCCTGGTCCTTACTTTGTGCCCCTCTACCGTACCGAGTTACCACGGTGTGTGTGTGTGTGCGTGTTCGTTTGTGTGCGCGGCGGGGCGGAGGGGGCTGCACTTTTTTTTTTTACTACACTTAGTCTGCACCCCCCCCCCACAGAGGCCCCACAGAGGCCCCGCAGAGTGTGTGTGTGTGTGTGTGTGTGTGTGTGTGTGTGTGTGTGTGTGTGTGTGTGTGTGTGTGTGTGTGTGTGTTTACGGGCACGCAGCCCGACGCTGAGGGAGGAGGTCCTTTGTTTTTTCCTCGGCACAAAGCGAGGTGTCCCGCGCCCGTTTTGTTTTCTACCGACACAGAGATGCTGAGGACCCCTGCAACCCCCCCCTTGGGGTCCGCCGCCACCACCCCTGAACCCTCACCCCCGGGAGGAGGTCCTCCTGGGTGAAGGAGGACCAGAAGGTGTGGAGGTGTGTCAGTGTGTCTGAGGACCCTCCTCCACCTGGGGACACTCTGTAGAAGGACAGAGAGCCAGCAGGCCGGTCCAGATACACTCCTACTCTGGTGGAGCCAGCGGGGGGGGGAGGGAGGGCTGTCTCTATACCGTTGTACCAGGCAGAGTAACGACCATCATAACAATAAAGAACCCAGGACTTGTTGTTCCCTCCAAGCCTGCTGTCACCACCCCGTCCTCTCCTTGTGATTCCTCTGTATGTCACTCCTATATAGACCCATCCTCCCCACTCTACCTCCCAGTAACAGCGGCCAGGCAGAGCCTCTCTACCCAACACCTGGTCCCAGGAGTCAAATCTGTCTGGGTGATCCGGATACGACTGGTCCTCTCCAACCAGCGTCACCTTCCTGTTGTCCTCAGACAGAGAGAGGTGACTGTAGGCCGTGTTGGGGTCCAGTGTGAGGTCACAGGCATCTGAGGGAGAACCAGACATGATGAGCTGCTGAACCGCTCTTCATCCTCATCATCATCATCATCACTAGTACTGTTCTCCTGCGCTCTGTGTACGTATACATAGATATGAACACATACATACATATACATATGTACACATACATAAATACACACACCTCAACAATAACGTTATGAAAACATCAACAACAATATTATGAATGTAGTAACCACAATATTATGAATGTATTAACAACAATGCTATGAATGTATCAACGACAATGTTTTGAACACATTGTGGTAACCCGGCCCGAACCAGCGGCCCTGAAGCCCAGGGGACCGGTGGTGCAGGGGGTCTACCACCCTTCTCCCCCAGAGGGCGCCGGGGACCGCATTGGCGCATTGGCTCAGAGGAAACACCCGCGAGGGAGGCCGATCAGACGCAGGTGAGCGGTACATAAAGGGAGGCGGAGACGGGCTAATGAGACACGTGTGGGTCCAGTGTAGGACAGAGGACCGGACCGAGGACCGGACCGAGATACGCTCCCAGGACGGACCGCTGCAGCCGAGTCCCGTTCCCGAGGAGGCCGACGGGCCATATGGATGTGAGTGTCCAAGCATGCTATGTGTTTTTTTGGATTACATTTTTTAGTGTAAGGTTATCTTCTCAACCTTATTTTACACAGTGGCACTCATATCTTAAGGGAAAAACATCTGACATGTTTAATTTAGTTTGAATGTAAAATATTTCTTTATATTTGAAGAATATTGAATGTACATTTGACAGCCCTAAATCAAACCAAACAGACACTTACACTTGTGTGGAACTGATCTCAGGTCAGGCACCTTCTTCATCTCCATCTTCAGTGTCTCCTCCAGCTGATCCAGGGCTCTCCTCAAGGTCCCAACGTATGATGGAGGACGGACCTCCACCGTGGTCCAGTCCCTGGTGGGTGGAGGATCCTTCAGGGATCTGAAGGTCTGGAGGAGGTGGAGGTGGTCTTCAGTTTGGGTGAACTGCTTCACCTCTGAGCTTCTATTGGTCAGATCTTTTATTTCCTGCTCCAGCTCTTTGATGAGGCCTTCAGCTTCTTTCTCTGTGGATTTCAGTTTCTCTTGAACCGTTTTGTTGTGATCATCCAGACACTTTTCAACAGAGCGCCTCAGAGCAGTGAGGACCTGCACACCATCGGCTATCTCTCTGTCTGCGTCTGCTTTGCTGTGGTCCACCCTGTCTATGATGTCTTTAATCTTTCGTTGTCTCTCCTTGATCATCTGCTGAACTTCAGCCTCTATCTTCCCCAGCTGGGCCATCTTCACTTCATATTCCTCCTTTAAAGGGACAAGAGGGTGGGACTTGTGGTCTGTCTCTGTGCAGAACTGACACACATACACCTGTTCATTCTGGCAGAAGAGTTCCAGGAGTCGGTTGTGTTTCTTACACATCCTGTCTTCCAGACTGTCCAAAGGGTCGACCAGCTGATGTGTCTTCAGACGGGAGACTCTCTGATGTGGCTCCAGGTGGGTCTGGCAGTAAGAGGTATAACACACCAGGCAGGACTTCACTGCCTTCAGCTGGGTCCCAGTACAGACGTCACAAGGAACTTCTCTGGGTTCAACGCAAGGCTGCTCTTTGACTCGTACAGAACTTCTAAACTGATCAACCATCCCTGATATGAAGGTTTTAACCCGTAAAACAGGTCTTGTGTGGAACAGCTCGTTGCAGACAGGACATTTGTACTGGACTATGTCATCCCAGAACACTGTAATATAGGTTCTGCAGAAGTTGTGTCCACATGGTGTGGTAACTGGGCTGTTGAACACATCCAGACAGATGGAACAGGAGAAGTCCTCCTCAGACCACAATGTCGCAGAGGCCATTCCTAGAAAACCATTGTTAAATAAAGTTAAATCATTTATAATGTACAACAATGGTAAAATGGAGGTAGTAGCCAATCAGTAGTTTTGTTTTGAGTAACAGCAGTGAACAGTGACAGGTGAGAGTACTCAACATATACACTAACGATTTCAACCCATACCTGATGATAGTAAAATAGTACCTTTCCTATTGATATGATCAATAAGTTACAGAAATGTATGATGAATCCCGGATCAGAGTGGAGTAAATTACCTGGGTCTTCTCACTGCTGTAATGAAGTGAGCATCACCAAACCGTCCGACTCGGTAACAAGGAAATTATCCTGTGAACCAACCAGTTGGACCAGTTTACCCTCCTCTCAGACTAACCTCCTATTGGCTGCTGTTCCATGACATCACTGTACAGGTGTCCTGCTGCTCGAGGCGGAACAATGTCACTTCAATCAGGCATCTTGTTGGGCTGGATTGGATTGGGTTCATCTTGGAACAAACTTTACAGGCAGGTATTAAGAAAGGGCCAAGGTAAACACATACACACACACACACACACACACACACACACACACACACACACACACACACACACACACACACACACACACACACACACACACACACACACACACACACACACACACACACACACACACACATTGTTAAAGCGATATAAGAGTTTTTTTTAGGGGGTATACCACATTCTCCCCTGCTTAACTAAATGTCGTCCCGACATTTCCGGTTTCAGTCCATTCTGTTGTAACAATTTGATTACCTACAGGTTAGAGTCCATTATTCAAGAAATATATCTGATGACAGATTTCACATTACAGATATCTCACGCTAATGTTATGAGTTAAACAGTGGAAGTCATTGTGCACTACGACAACCATCTATTCACTCCGCTGTGTTCACTGGTAGCTTGTCTTGACTGGAATAGGCGTGACCTTTGACCTTATGTATAATCACATAGAATCTCACACTTTCACTTATACTATTCACTCAAATCTCATCACATTTCCTCATTTCGTTGCATTATAAGAGTCTTTCCACAGTCTTTGGCTGCATCCGAATACTTAGTACATACTATTTCTGTCCAGTGTCTACTACTTGACCATACTACACTTGACTGTGTAGTACGGTCTACAGCTATGTGTAGAACGCCTCAGAACGCTTCCGAACACCGCCGAAACTCCACCGGATGTTTGGAGATGACGTATCTCCCCCCAGACGGCGGCAAAATGTACCTGTTTTCCGTCTTGTTATCGTTGCTATTAAATAAAAAAATTCTCTTTCTCCGCGAATGGCTCTTGAAATGGATATCGCTGCTAGAAGGCGTCGTCGTCGGTCATCTCGTAGAGCGACTTACCGGCAGGTTATGATGTATACATGTGGAGATTTGGTAAGTCATTTTTTTGGAATAATAATACATTTACAGTTATTTGTTACTCCGTGAAAAAGACGATTGAAGTTAATTTTTCCTTTTTTATTGAACACACACACACACACACACACACACACACACACACACACACACACACACACACACACACACACACACACACACACACACACACACACACACACACACACACACACACACACACACAAATAAAAAGCCGCTGTTGGTGGTGTCGGGTCAGCCATCTCTTCTTCGTTTGTTACCAGACTCCGGTTGCATTGTGGGATAGCGTAGTGTGGTCCGTGGTTTACTTTGGCGGTAGTACGCATTCGGAAACGTCTTCCGTACTACAGAATGCGTACCGAGTATTCAGACGCGATATATTTTTCGCATACTACAAAATGCATACTATATAGTATGCAAGTATGAGTATTCGGATGCAGCCTTTGTCTTTGCAACCTGTAAACACATTGTTTTATAACCACCATTTCTTCTTCGGTATCCATGTGCGATTCTAATGTAGGAACTGACTTTCTTGTGGGCCTATATTAACTAAAAGTAGCTTTTCTTAAACCTCTTCTTCCTCAAAACACATTTTCAATCCGTTACTTAAACAGGAACTTACAAATGACATCCATCCTAAACCCGGATGGGTTTAGCTGCTCTTGAGGTGGGGAAGGCAGGCCTTGTTCCTGGACTGGAGCTCGGCCATCCTCATCCAATCATCTGGCCCGTTTTCGGGCTCGTTCTCAGCTCCCACACAGGATGTACTTGTGCCTCGAAACGCGCTCACAAATGAATAAACAAGAACTATGTACATGGACTTTTACTCATTTTTTTCCAACATTTATCCAACACCAAGATCTCCAAGCTCTCTGAATAACTCACTGCGTGTCGGCGCGGTGGTGCTGGCGGCGCTCCGCCTGCAGCCCGGCACACTCATCAGCCGGTCACCGCCGGCGGCCGTGGAGCCGGACAGCCCCATGGAGACAGGCCGGACAGCCCCATGGAGACGGGCCCGGCTGCCCCATGGAGACGGGCCCGGCTGCCCCATGGAGACGGGCCCGGCTGCCCCATGGAGACGGGCCCGGCTGCCCCATGGAGACGGGCCCGGCTGCCCCATGGAGACGGGCCCGGCTGCCCCATGGAGACGGGCCCGGCTGCCCCATGGAGACGGGCCCGGCTGCCCCATGGAGACGGGCCCGGCTGCCCCATGGAGACGGGCCCGGCTGCCCCATGGAGACGGGCCCGGCTGCCCCATGGAGACAGGCCTGGCTGCGGGGCTGTTGGAGAGGTCGGGATGGTAGCCTGCGGAGGCCCGGCTGTAGAAGGTGTCTTCGTCCTCACCGTGGTGGGCGTTGTCGGACCCTCCGCGTCCGGGTGTTTTCTGTGGACGGGACGAGCGGTCAACTTTGATGTGCGACAGGAACCTCAAGGAGGGGACCTTTGAGCGTGGTGAAGCCCTGCTGGTGCTTGACTTTGAGTAAAGGTGCGTTGACTTGAGGCGCGCTGAGACACTGTTCCCCGTCGCCAAGTCTGCCGTTGTGTTCTCAAACCACACATAAGATCAACTCGTTTTAAACATTCCTTTTCGACAGAACCTGAAATCTATTGGTTGCGTCATTCGTCACGCCGGGGTCAACGTTTTTAAACATAAAGCGAGTCTCCACCACGAGACAGTGGCGCAGGCCCCTCCCCCCCATAAATTGCAGCGCAGCTTTCCCGACAGGAAAACGATGGAGTGGGTCGCATTCGACGCATCTCATGTGATCGCACCTCCATTCAGCTGATCAAGTTTGTATTAGTGAGTGTATTAGTGCTCATCAATCTTTTTTGGGACGTAGAAGCCATCATGTCATGAGCCAATCAGCTGTGGCTATTGACCATCCTTTGTAGGGAAGTTATGTCCAATCTGGAGGGCTTAACCACGAGGGGACCTTCATGCAGCGTCTATCCACCTACAGTGTTCCTCCCACAACCCAATGGGTTTACAAATTAATAAATGGTGCTCTCACACCAAACTGCGTGCATGTTTCAGAAAAAGGCAACACATGTGAAGGGAATAAAAGGCCTGGGTGATCTGTTATCTATGCTCTTTGAGTTTCCCCCCCCACCTTGCTCATCGTGATGTGATGACCCGGTGGTCCGGCGCCGTTTGACCGAGGGGGGCGGGGGGGGGGGGGGTGGAATCCGGGAGCTCAACCAAAGATGTGAGGCTGTTGTCCATATGGCGCTTTGTCCTTGAGCCAGAGAAATATATTAACAACAAGATATGAGCACCTGATACATCTTGACTCTGGTAAAGATCAAGCAAGGCTTCACATAAATCCTGAATTATTATGAATCCCGGGTAACTCCTAATATTTACCGTAGCAGCGATATACCATTGAACGAATACAAAGGGTAACAAGGCCCTCCTAGTTTCCGCGGCCCACCTGTTCGCCTGCATGTTGGTCATGGTTGTGAAGTACAGGCTTTCCACAGAATCGGCTGCTCGATGATGGAAAAAATCATAATCACCATTAAAACCAAATCAATCATCGAATTATATTTTAAATGTGTGTTTTAAAACAATCTAATGTAGTAATTTTAAGGTATTTAAATGAATATGATATTGTAATATATCATATACTCGTCTTTTCTGAAGTACAGGAGACTCCTTTGGTGAAACTTGCTCGTCTGGTATACGACCACTAGGGGGTACCAAACGGCCGCTCCCATCCTCCCCTACACAAAGGGTTATAAACATCTCAAAGACAAGCTTTAAGTAAATGAATTGATAAAATAAAATAAAAACGAAACCCTCTGCTCTCTATTCAAATTGTTCCTTAATTAGATTCAATTAGTGCCTATTCAGCGGCGCGGCTGTTTAATTGAAGCCTCGTTGCCCTCAGGGTCCCTAGGTTAGGTTATGGTGACTCCTCATCACGCTGCATTCGATTCAGTGCCAAACCAGGAACCACCTGAGCAGGAGAAAGGGGATCTTTTGGCCATTGATGATGCTCTGGGGGGTGACACCTTCTTAACAGTCTTTTTTTTTTGGTGATTCAATTTGTTTTATTTTTTAGTTTCATTTCCCGGTGTCCAGATTTTGAAGACCTTTCGCTTTTTTTTGTCAGGAAGATCGTCTGTTGAGGAAAGGGATTTAGAGAATAAACAAGTTTTAGGTGTTTATGTATCTGTCTGTCTGTCTCCCTTTCTCTCTCTTTCACTATCCACCTCTCACCTCGAAATGTGTTCATTTGTAATGTACACACACACACACACACACACACACACACACACACACACACACACACACACACACACACACACACACACACACACACACACACACACACACACACACACACACAAACAGACATGCAGACACACAGACATACATACACAGACACATACATGTGGCGTGTGTGTGTGTGCAAGTGAGTGTACTGCTCTGCAATTAGCATGTTTTGGCACGTTTTTTGTGTGTGAAATTGGACGAAAGATTTTAAAAAATAAATTTGGGACCCTCTAGTTCTCATTCTCGTTCTCTCTTCTCTGCGGTTCCATTTGTCGCTATTTAGCGCATATGGAAGCAATCTAAAACAAAATGGAGGATGGCCCTTAAAAACAGTACTTAGGTTGAATCCCATTACTTGGCTCGCTTCAAAAACTCAGCCCTAACCCTCGCTGTTGCGCGTTCACGCGCCGTGGAGCCATGTCCCAATACCATTTTAAAGGTAGCTTAAGGGGTAGGGGGAGGGCTAACATCCCCTCAAAATTGAGATTTTCGATGGGCACCCTCAAAGCGCTTCAGTTGTGACTTGCTCCCACAATACCTTGCGAGAAAACGGAAAATCAAGAAATATCCTAGACAAGATGGAGGGCGAAAAGATGCGACAGGATTGGAAAAACACAAATGTAAGTGTTTTCTCTGTAATTAACTAGTAATTATTTTATTAATTATACTTTGCAGCCCGGCCGCGGGCTTCGAAGCCCGGCCGCGGACTCTCGGAAGATCGCGAAAGTCCGCGGCCGACTTTCGCGGAAGATGGCGAGGCCGACTTTCGCGGGCCGCCCGACCCCGGTTCTCGGCCGGGCTGCAGACCGGGCTGCATATCATGTCGTATGATATCCAGATCTTCCATGTTCTAGTGACTCCAGGTTAAAAATAAGCTTTATACTAATATATTATATTATATCAGTAATATTCTATAAGGCAAGGCAAGGCAAGGCAACTTTATTTATATAGCACTTTTCATACACAAGGCAGACTCAAAGTGCTTCACATATAAACATTGTTATACATTAAAAAAGAAAAGAAAACATATGCAAAGAAATTAGTAAAATAGAAAGTTAAAAAGGCTTTTTAGTAAGTAAAATTGAAAGTGAGTTAAAAAGGCATTTTAGTAAAATAAAGCTAAAGTATTTAAGATTTAGCAGAAAGCTAAAGCAAACATAAAAGTCTTCAATCTTGTTTTGAAGGTGCTCAGAGTTGGGGCAAGTCTTAAATCCTCAGGGAGTTTATTCCAGCTATTTGTTGCATAGTAACTAAATCCTGTTTTCCCATGTTTCGTGTTTACTCGGGGGATAATTAACAGATTGGTCTCAGAAGATCTTAGTGTTCTAGAAGGCTTATGTAGTGGAAGCATATCAGTTAAATATTTTGGGCCTAAACCATGTAGGGATTTATAGGTTAGCAACATGATTTTAAAATCAATTCTCTGACCTACAGGAAGCCAATGTAACGATTTAAGAATTGGTGTAATATGTTCAAATTTTTTGGTCTTTGTTAATACTCTAGCAGCAGCATTCTGAACAAGCTGAAGCTTCCTTAGAGTTTGTTTTGGGAGACCTGTAAGGAGACCATTGCAGTAATCAAGCTTACTAGTGATAAAGGCATGTACAAGTTTTTGTAAGTCTTCTGTGGACATGAGCCCTCTAAGTCTTGCTACATTTTTAAGGTGATAATATGCAGATTTTGTAACTGATTTGATGTGACTTTCGAAATGTAAATCAGAATCCATGATAACCCCTAGGTTTCTGGCTTTGATTGAGGTTTTCAGGGACAGAGAGTGAAGGTGTTGGGTTACTTTAAGCCTTTCCGTTTTAGCACCAAATACAATTATCTCTGTTTTATCCTCATTTAGCTGAAGGAAATTTCGGCACATCCAGTCTTTCACTTGCTCAATGCACTGGCACAGCAGATCTATGGGCCGATAGTCATTTGGTGATAGCGATACATAGATTTGCGTGTCATCAGCATAGCAATGATGGTCAATATTGTTATTATGCATGATTTGCCCTAGTGGGAGCATGTAGATGTTGAATAAAGAGGGTCCTAAGATCGAACCTTGTGGGACTCCACACATCACGTTGGTTGATTCTGATACAAAGTCGCCGATGGAAACAAAGTAGTTCCTATTTTGTAGGTAGGATCTGAACCAATTTAAGACTGTGCCTGAAAGCCCCACCCAGTTTTCTAACCTGTCCAAAAGTATTGTATGGTCTACAGTGTCGAATGCAGCACTGAGGTCTAGTAGCATTAGTATTGAGGTTTTTCCAGAGTCTGTGTTAAGACGGATGTCGTTTACAACTTTAATGAGGGCGGTCTCAGTGCTGTGCAGGGGTCGAAATCCTGATTGGAAGGTGTCATAACAACCAGTTGATGCCAGGAAGTGATTAAGTTGCTGGAGGACAACTTTCTCAATGATTTTACTTATGAAGGGCAGATTTGATATTGGTCTGTAGTTGTTAATAATAGAGGTATCTAGGCTCCGCTTTTTTAAAAGGGGTTTAATAACTGCAGTTTTCAGGGCTTTTGGAAAGTTGCCTGACTGGAGAGAGTTGTTAACTATCTGCAATATGTCTATTGCTAGGCAGTCAAAAACATTCTTAAAGAGGTTGGTAGGTAAAGAATCAAGGCAACAGGTGGATGGCTTTAGTTGTGTAACAGTTTCCACAAGAGTTTTAGAGTCAATAACATTAAAGCATGCCATCCCTGCCACGTTACTTTTGCCTGAACAGGGTGGTAGTCCAACATTTTTGTTTGAAGTGGAGATATTGATGGCGCGTCTGATGCCTTCAATTTTATCAGTATAAAAAGCTGCAAACTCATTGCATTTCTGCGTGGAATGGAGATCAGGTGGAATTTGTGTTGGGGGGTTGGTCAGTCTGTCAACAGTTGCAAATAGGGTTTTTGCATTATTATTATTGGATTTAATGATATTGGAGAAAAATGTTTCTCTAGCACTTTTTAAGTCTGAATTGTAGGCACGGAGGCTCTCTTTGTAGATATCATGGTGAATTTGAAGTTTTGTTTTACGCCAGATGCGTTCAACCTTCCTGCATTCTTTTTTCTGTGCTGTTACAGAGGCAGCTTTTCTCCAGGGTGCCTTTTGCTTTCCAGAAATCGTTTTAACCTTATAAGGTGCAATGACATCCATGATTTTCAAAATTTTCAAATTAAAGTTTTCTACAAGATCATCAGCAGAACATGGGTTGAGAGGTGGTAGTAAGGAGATGGCCTTTCTAAAAAGTACATACGATTCTTCATTGATATACCGTTTTTTGACAGTATTTGATTTTGTCTGTATGTCGGGAATAAACGATATATTAAAGAAAACACAAAAGTGGTCAGACAAGGAAGGATCAGTCACAGAGAGATCAGAAACATTGAGGCCCTTTGTGATAACCAGGTCTAGAGTGTGGCCCTTACAATGAGTAGTCTCTTTCACATGTTGGGACAGTTCAAATGTGTCCAAAATGGTAAAAAGTTTTTTTGCACACTTGTCATTCAAATCATCAGTATGAAAATTGAAGTCACCAGTTATAACTAGACAGTCAAAGTCTGTGGAGATGCTAGACAATAATTCTGTGAATTCATCGAAAAAATTTGCAGAGTATGAGGGTGGCCTGTAAATAATTAATAGGAGAACTCTGGGGGAGCATTTCAATACAGCACAAAGGTATTCGAATGATGGAAAATCACCAAATAACATCTGTTTCCCCTGAAAATCATTTTTAAATATAACAGCAACCCCTCCACCTCTTTTCCCAGATCTACATGCATCAAAAAAGTTATAGTTGGGAGGAGCTGTCTCTATCAGAACAGTTGCACTGTTATTTTGTTCCAGCCATGTTTCAGTTAAAAACATAAAATCCAGTTTAGAGGTGGTAATAAAATCATTAACTAAAAATGATTTGTTATTAAGAGACCTAACATTAAGTAGACCCATCTTGATGGTGTTGTTGATAGGCTTTAAGGTTGTTTTTGGTTTGGAGGAAATATGTATGAGATTTGTGAGGTTAGCAGTGTGTCTACGTTTCCCTTTGTTTACTCTCTTAGTGGTTACAGCAGGAATGCAAAAGTTGCCATGTTTTGACATAGGCAACCTTGGGTTCAGCAGATTATGCGAAACGTCCTTTATACTTTGTCTACGGCTGAACCCTTTTTTGTCTCAGTAATACTCAGGACTACTATCAGTACAGGGGGCGGGGGGCTGGGGCGCTCTCCGCTTTGGTGTTATCAGCCTGTGTGAATGACCTGGCGATGCTATCATTGACACAGATGCAAGTTTGATGCCTACATATTCCTGTTTCTTAAATTCAGCTGGAAAATCGCAAAGGGAGGAGACAGTGGAGCTGGAGTTGTTGTGGCTATGGGAGAGATGAGGAGGAGGGTGGCCGTTCCTCGCCAAGCCAGCATCAGCGATGGGGGAGGGCACGGTGTCCATGGTGTCGGGCAGGCTGTTGTCTCTCTTCAAGGTCTTTGGTCTGTAATGCAGAGGAGGGGGGGGGAGGCCGTTCCTCGTCAAGCCAGCATCAGCGATTGGGGAAGGCACAGTGTTGATGGCGTCGGGCGGGCTGTTGTCTCTCTTCAAGGTCTGTGGGCTGTCTGCTATCTGTGTGTCAGATAGTGGCAGAGTAGATGTGTGGGGGAGGCTGTAGTCTCGCTTCTTCTCAACCTGTGCTCTGATTGCGGCCTGTGCGTCAGACCATGGCAAGATTGTGGCCTGTGCGTATAAGTAATATTATATATACTAATATATTATATTATATTAGTAATATTCTATAAGTAATATTATATATACTAATATATTATATTATATTATATTAGTAATATTCTATAAGTATGATTATATATACTAATAAATTATATTATATTAGTAATATTACATGGTTAATCAATGTATTTTTTGGCAGTACTATATTGTGTACATAGCTATTATATATTGTACATAACATATGGCCATATCAACCAGTTCTGGCATATAATTCCTATTTCCTTCTTATTCGTTTTCTTTCAGGACTTCGTTGAGTCCACTGCCACCAGCCCCCCTCCCCCCACCTCTCCCTCATGCTCCTCCACCCCAGGCACCTCTTCCACCACCCCAGACACTCCTTCCAAGAGGAGAGTGCCAGGGAGCAGGCGAGGCATGAGGAGAGCGAGGCAAAGTTGGCGGAATGGTTGAGAAGATGTGATTCTCCACCATTCTCTCAAAAGCTGAAAGAGAGAGTGTGTGTGTGTGTGTGTATTTTTAGGTGTGCGTGTGTGTGTATTTTTAGATGCGTGTGTGTGTATTTTTAGATATGTGGTTCAGTGTTTCTTATTTAAATAAAGTGTTTCTTCTAAAGTGTTCTTGTTCATAACCGATTATTATCTAAGGATGCACTCACACTAGGCCATCTGGCCGTGGCCGTGGCCTAACCATGCTCAAATCTGCCAGTGTGAGTGTGGCCAGTCTGGCGAGGCCGGGCCAATTTGGCCACTTGGGAGAGGTGTGCTGCTACGGCACGGGCCGCTACGGTACAGATGCTAATGAGCCGACACGCGCACACGCACGGCTACGCAACCTGAGCTGGATGATGTATAGTCAATGCGACGACCACGGACATAATAAAGGCGACGAGCCTTCTTTCCCATTAAACGGTAAACATCACATCAAGCAGTTCAACTGTTGGTGTGTTCTCTGTGTTGTTGTCCATTGTTGTTAAAACTCTGACTGGCGGCAGACTTTATTATGGTCCATGCAGCGGACGCTTGGTGATGACGTGTTACGACGTGATGACGTATGTACAAGAGCCTTCCGTGGCCAGGCCACAGCTGCGACGGCCAACGGCCACGGCCAGATGGCCTAGTGTGAGTGCAGGCCAGAGAACAATGGGGCCATTTGAGCACGGTTAGGTGTGAAAACGGCCAATGGCCACGGCCAGATGGCCTAGTGTGAGTGCACCCTAATACCACCTTTAACATGTAGCTAAGTGACATTCAAAATAAAGGTATATTACGAGGGACAAATAGTATTATTATTATTTATTTTTAATACTTTATTTAAACATGCCAATTACAAAATATAAATACCATTTCAGGTTAAACATCTTTACAATGGGTCTTGCTCGTTGCCCGAGACAATGGCAGCCAGTCTGTCTCTTGTAACATTACCAGGGGTCTGGTTATCTGCTAGGGGGCACGGGGAGGCCATGATGACGTCACAGGGTAGGGTTGTCCCATTTGGTAGGGGATCGGTTAGGGGTAGCAATGAGGGGTAGCAATGAGGGGTAGCAATGAGGGGTAGCAATGAGGGTTAGGGTTGAGACAGAGCAAAGAAATGGGATTGGGCCTTAGCATGGTGTAGCATCTTATCCTAGCTCTCTGTGTTGTGTACGGGGAATGGGTTAACGTAGTGATGGTTAGTGCTTGGCACTTGGTTCTATGAACATCCTTACTGTACCCACAGAGAAATATTGTTGTTTCTCTTTCTCCTGACCAATGGACTTTTTGTAAGTCTCTCTGGATAAAAGCGTTTGATAACCGAGGTGAATGGAGACTCCACTGTTATGACGAGTTGGAGGAAATGTCTCCAGAGGACTGAGCTCATGGTCCTCCAGGCCACCATTGAGAGGAACGGACTGAAGACTGGGTCCAGGTCAGGGGGCAGGACCCCTTAGGACCTGGGACTGAAGACTGGGTCCAGGTCAGGGGGCAGGACCCCTTACGACCTGGGACTGAAGACTGGGACCAGGTCAGGGGTCAGGACCCCTTAGGACCTGGGACTGAAGACTGGGTCTAGGTCAGGGAGCAGGACCCCTCAGAAACCTGGGACCGAAGACTGGGTCCAGGTCAGGGGTCAGGACCCCTTAGAGAGCTGGGACTGAAGACTGGGTCCAAGTCAGGGGTCAGGACCCCTTAGAGACCTGGGACTGGAGACTGGGTCCAGGTCAGGACCCCTTAGAGACCTGGGACTGAAGACTGGGTCCAGGTCAGGACCCCTCAGAGACCTGGGACTGAAGACTGGGTCCAGGTCAGGACCCCTTAGAGACCTGGGACTGAAGACTGGGTCCAGGTCAGGGGGCAGGACCCCTTAGAGACCTTGGACTGAAGACTGGGTCCAGGTCAGGGGGCAGGACCCCTTAGAGACCTGGGACTGAAGACTGGGTCCAGGTCAGGGGTCATGACCCCTCAGAGTGCTGCTGGGACCCAAGGGGCTGGAGGGACATTCCAGGTGTGCTGCTAGGATAACCAACAGAAAGCTCTGGAGAAACATCTGCTCAGCTTGAAAGAGTCAAACTGAAGAAAGGGGAAGAACCATTGGCTGAACACACGAGAACCTTCAGTTGGATCCACTGAGTTGTTTATTGCAATTATTCTTCATTAACAATTATAACAGAAAAATAGTCCCTTACATGTACACAATAAATGCAAGGACTAAAATCATAGAAGAAGTAGGCATTACAAATGATAAACAGGTGTGAACGTATCTTTAATAACTGAACCTGTTCTGCGGCCGCTTGGTTCCCAAGAGAACACAAGGAACCAAGATTCAGTTTAAAGTCATTTACCACATGCAACATTATTCCATAGACCTCTTGTTCTTTCAATCAGGTTCCTTGTTAGGATTATGACAGAAAGTAGGGTATAATAGACCTGAAGACCTTATGTCTGAAAATATGCAAATATTGTGGCATAAAAAACGTGTGATTTACCATCAGTTGGTATTTAATATACATTTAAAATAACAAATCTAAATCCTCCTTAGCTAACCCTATGGAAGATCTTAAAATGTTCTTAATTTCATGGTTTATCATGCTAAACAGGAGAGAGAGAGAAAGAGAGAGAGAGAGAGAGAGAGAGAGAGAGAGAGAGAGAGAGAGAGAGAGAGAGAGAGAGAGAGAGAAAGAAAAAGAGAGTGAGAGAGACGGACAGCGAGAGAGAGACAGAGAGAGAGAGACAACGAGTGAGACAAAGAGATACTATAACTGTCACAGAGACACTGAGTTATCAGTCCTTTCAAGCCACCTTTCAACAGTATGTTGAGGATTTTGATGATATCCAATATGGCCATGAAGAGTGTTATTTCCAGACCCGTGTATTAATTGCCTGTTTTCATGTAGGCTAGGCTTTTGAACCCCCTGGAAACTCTGGAGAATCTGGATGGAATTCCCCTCGACGAAGGGGTGGCGAGCTAGTGAACATACCTCCTTACCCAAAGGAGTGGACCGAGATGTGGCGAGGAAGAGAGCGTTCTTCCTTTACCTTCTTCATTTGATGAACTTGGCACCTTAGCATGAATAAATTAAACTAAAAACTTGATATACGGTGAAAGCGCCTGAGGCGCCACAAACGACCCCTTGACTTTTTGACTTCTGACTCTGACTTGACATTACTCTTTTTATAAATGCATGCTGAAGTGACCGAGCCAAGGAAACTAAAGGAAACAAAGACTGAACTTTAAGAAAACTAAACATTTCCAAGGAATTTATTTTCTTATTTTTATTCGTTCTTATGGACATTTGTTTGACATTTAATGGTGTTTAAAGAGAGTTGTTTCTTACCTAATGTTATGGTCTAAACTGTGAAAATTGTTGATTATTCTTGATTGCACTGAGAATCTATTTTATTTTTTCTTACAAAGTTGAATACAGTCAAATTAAAAGTAACCTATGGCTGCAGTTAATCATTGTGTTGGCACTTTATTATTTCCCTCCATACAAACCTAGTCACTAGTCCAAATCTGAGTACTCTACTGCCCTAGAGGGTTACACACACACACACGCACGCACGCACGCACGCACGCTCGCTCGCACGCACGCACGCACGCACGCACGCACGCACGCACGCACGCACGCACGCACGCACGCACGCACGCACGCACGCACGCACGCACGCACGCACGCACTCACTCACTCACTCACTCACTCACTCACTCACTCACTCACTCACTCACTCACTCACTCACACACACACACACACACACACACACACACACACACACACACACACACACACACACACCACACACACACACTCACTCACTCACTCACTCACTCACTCACTCACTCACTCACTCACTCACTCACTCACTCACTCACTCACTCACTCACTCACTCACTCACTCACACACACACACACACACACACACACACACACACACACTCTCTCTGAATATAGTGAGTACAAAATAACAATAAGTGCCTACATTAAGTTCCAGGACGTACAACATACAATAAGTGCATACATTAAGTTCCAGGACGTACAACATACAATAAGTGCATACATTAAGTTCCAGGACATACAACGTACAATAAGTGCATACATTAAGTTCCAGGACATACAACGTACAATAAGTGCGTACAACGTACAATAAGTGCGTACAACGTACAATAAGTGCGTGGCAGTGTACCAGTATTATATAAGTAGTTTCAGTGTCGATACCGATCAATGAATCTGTTCTTCAATGTACAAACATGCTCACAAACGTCCCTCCGAGCCCATCGCCCTCCGTGCGAGTCCACCGCCGCCCCGGATGTGGAGATCCACTGGATCCTCCCCGGGCTCCTCGTCAGCCACGCGGCCAACACCTCCAGGGCGTTGGTGTTCTCCCACGGCTCTCTGGGAGTACCGCAGGGGCTGCCGTCGGACTGCGGCGTGGACACGGCGTGGACACGCTCGCCATGGAGGTCAACGTGACCAGACACCCAGGACCGGGACGAGGAGAACGACGCAGAGGAAGTCGGCAAAGTCGCCACAGTCGGCGTCCGGACTCCGGACGAGGATTAAGGTGCGGACCGAGGAGTCGGTGGACGGATCCGGGGACGATGAAGGCGGGACGTCGACACACAAGTGACCCCGAGCGACTCACGGAGCACACACGTGACCCCGAGCGCGCCGGTCACACACACCAGAGCTGGTGCCGTGCAGCACACGACTCAAAGCCCCCAAGGCTCGGCACAAAGCCCCCGAGAGGAGAACCATCCCCCCCCCCCCCCCCCCCCGATGACCCCGACCTGCAGACCCCCCCCCCCCCCCCCCCCCGATTACCCCGTCCTGCAGACCCCCCCCCCCCCCGCAGCAGAGCACCACATCTGGACCACAGAGCCGTCTCACTCGCTGGCAGACGGACACAAACAGAGCCAGCAGCCGCGGCGCTGTAACCCACGGCAACGAGACCTGTCACAGACGCAGACGTCGGGATAGTCACGACACGAGACGCAACACACCCGCCGTGAGAGAGGGGGGGAGGGAGGCCCAGAGGGGCGGGGGGAGGGAAGGGGGGGAGGGCGGCCCAGAGGGGCGGGGGGAGGGAGGGAGGCCCAGAGGGGCGGGGGGAGGGAGGGGGGGAGGGAGGCCCAGAGGGGCGGGGGGAGGGAAGGGGGGGAGGGAGGCCCAGAGGGGCGGGGGGAGGGAGGGAGGCCCAGAGGGGCGGGGGGAGGGAGGGGGGGAGGGAGGCCCAGAGGGGCGGGGGGAGGGAGGACAAGAGGGGCGGGGGGGAGGGAGGGGGGGAGGGGGGGAGGGGAGGGAGGCCAAGAGGGGCGGGGGGAGGGAGGGGGGGGAGGGAGGCCCAGAGGGGCGGGGGGAGGGGGGGAGGGGAGGGAGGGAGGCCCAGAGGGGCGGGGGGAGGGAGGCCCAGAGGGGAGGGAGGCCAAGAGGGGCGGGGGGAGGGGCGGGGGGAGGGGAGGGGCGGGGGGGAGGGGCGGGGGGGAGGGAGGCCAAGAGGGGCGGGGGGAGGGGCGGGGGGAGGGAGGCCCAGAGGGGCGGGGGGAGGGGCGGGGGGAGGGAGGCCCAGAGGGGCGGGGGGAGGGGCGGGGGGAGGGAGGGGGGGGAGGGAGGCCCAGAGGGGCGGGGGGAGGGAGGGGGGGAGGGAGGCCCAGAGGGGCGGGGGGAGGGAGGACAAGAGGGGCGGGGGGAGGGAGGGGGGGAGGGGGGAGGGGAGGGAGGCCAAGAGGGGCGGGGGGAGGGAGGGGGGGGAGGGAGGCCCAGAGGGGCGGGGGGAGGGAGGGGGGGAGGGGGGCCCAGAGGGGCGGGGGGAGGGGGGAGGGAGGGCGCGCTGCCGCCACTGAGGTCAGCGGGGTCGCCAGGGATACGTCAAGCGGTCGGCCGCTCATCACGGAGACGTCCGCGCTGGTACGAGGGAGAAGGGGAGAGAGGGAGAGGGGGAGAAAGAGAAAGGAGGGAGAGAGAGAGAGGGGGAGATAGGGAGAGAGGGACGGGAGAGAGAGGGAGAGAGGGAGGGGGGGGAGAGGGAGCGGGGGAGAGAGGGAGAGAGGAAGAGGGGGAGAGAGGGAGAGAGGGAGGGGCGGAGCAAAGGAAAGAGAGACGGGCGGAGAGAGGGAGGAGAGGGGGGATGGAGGGAGAGGGAGAGTCTCTTATCCTCACTATCTCTGTTGGATCTGCATTATGAGTATTAGCTGAGCTCATAGACACATTGACATTGTACACATTCAGTATTGATTATGTCATAACGATGTTAACCTTTCAAAGTCCAGTCAGAGAAACTGCAGTGTAAATAATCCAACAAATGTGTGTGCTTCTTTGTGTGTGCGTGCATGCATGTACGTTAGAGCATGTGTTTATGACTGTGTGTGTGCAAGACATTTAAAGAGAGTGCCTTTTAGTTTCCAGCTCTAGGGTTTAGAGTGTGTGTGTGTGTGTGTGTGTGTGTGTGTGTGTGTGTGTGTGTGTGTGTGTGTGTGTGTGTGTGTGTGTGTGTGTGTGTGTGTGTGTGTGTGTGTGTGTGTGTGTGTGTGTCTGTCAAGTAGGCTTTAGAGTGTGTGTGTGTGTGTGTGTGTCAAGAGTAGGCTTTAGTGTGTGTGTGTGTGTGTGTGTGTGTGTGTGTGTGTGTGTGTGTGTGTGTGTGTGTGTGTGTGTGTGGGTGTGTGTGTGTGTGTGTGTGTGTGTGTGTCAAGTAGGCTTTAGAGTGTGTGTTTGTGTGTGTGTCCAGAGTAGGCTTTAGTGTGTGTCAAGACTAGGCTTTAGAGTGAGTGAGTGAGTGAATGAGTGTGTGTATTTGTGTGTGTATCTGTGTCTGTTCAAGCATTTGTGTGTGTGTGTGTGTGTGTGTGTGTGTGTGTGTGTGTGTGTGTGTGTGTGTGTGTGTGTGTGTGTGTGTGTGTGTGTGTGTGTGTGTGTGTGTGTGTGTGTGTGTGTGTGCATTCGTGTGCGTGCATTCGTGTGCGTGTGTGTGTGTGTGTGTGCATTCGTGTGCGTGCATGCAAACATGTTGTAATGTGTGTGTTGGCTTGTGTGTGTGCAAACATGTTGTAGTGTGTGTGTGTGTGCACAGACCTGAGCTGCCCCCCGGGACCCTCTCCAGGTGGTGGGGGTTCCGGGGGATGCCGTCCAGGTGGTGGTGGGACTCGGACCACATGCAGAGCTCGCTGGTGTTGGGGCCCCCCAGGGGGACGGCCGCCGCCACCCCCCCGCGCCGGGACCCCAGCCCCGTGGTCTGGGGGGGGGGGACCAACCAAGGATCTGTTAGGGGCTGATTGTGGTCCCACGTCGACGCAGCCCAAGAGGGTCTACGGACCCCTCACGTCCTCGCGGACCCTCCTTGCGATTTTTCAAAAACACTTTTTTTTACAATCAACCGAGAGCACAATACATCAGGAAATGTGCTATTTGTTCAGTCTTTAAAAATTGTTGGTTTATCCAACAAAATCCTGTGCAGTGCAACTCATCATTTTCAACAAAGCAAATAATATTATTGTAACACCGGCGCTGTTTAAAAGCATCTACATCCCCAAACGCCTTATAAAACGTATACTCCAGCCAGACTCTGGCTCTGACGTTACAGAGGAACACAGGAGGGGCCTCATGCCCTGCTCTGCCCTCCACCTTATTTCTCCGGCTGATGTACACGGCCATTTTCGCATCACCTAAGAGATAATTTACTAGCTGCCACTTAAAAAATTACTTTTTTTGTATCCAGCACCAAAGATAAAAACTTTTTCAGAAAAAAACACATTAAACAGACTAAAAACCAAAGTTAAAAGAGAGAAAAAAACAGTGAGTCTCGGGCACTCGGAAAACTGGGCAATATGGAAAACTGTCTCCCGTAGGCCACAGAACGGACATGTGTCTGAAACAGCAGGATTTAAAACAAGATAAAAGTATTTGAGGCGATGGCACCATGTAGTACCCTCCACTGGAGGTGGAGGGTACCCCCCCCCAAAACCACCCCCCCCCAAACCAAAACCCAGGGAGGAGGTCCAAGAATAATCTCGGAAAAACATTTGTTGTTCTATTAATAATTTTTCTTAAGGAATTTATGGAAGCATTATTAACTAATACAACGAGAAATCATCGGCTAAACACACGAGAACATTCAGTTGGATCCAATGAGTTGTTTATTGCAATTATGCTTCATTAACAAATAACACAGAAAAATAATCCCTTACATGTACACAATTAACACGAGGACTAAAACAATAGAGGCAGCAGACTTTACAAATCATCAACAGGTGAGCACGTATCTTTAATAACTGAACATGTTCTGCGACCGCTTGGTTCCCAACAGAACACAAAAAATCAAGATTCAGTTTAAAGTAATTTACAACATGCAACATTATCCCATAGACATCTTGGTTAATAAATGGTTAAAAAAAACATAACATGTGCTTTAAATCAGGTCGCAAATCAGGATTATGACAAAAATGTTGATATAAGAGACCATAAGACTTAAACTGGTGAAGTCTGAAAATATATAAAGGTTGACCATCAATAGGTATTTTATATACATTTCAAATAATAAATGTGCTTATCTAACTATGGGAGATCTTAAAAGCCTTTTCATGGTTTATCATGCTATACTTTAAAGAAGAGAGAGAGAGAGAGAGAGAGAGAGAGAGAGAGAGAGAGAGAGAGAGAGAGAGAGAGAGAGAGAGAGAGGAGAGAGAGAGAGAGACAGAGAGGGGAGAGAGCGAGAAAGAGAGAGGGAGGGAGAGGGAGAGGGAGAGGGAGAGGGAGAGAGAGAGAGAGAGAGAGAGCGAGAGAGACAGACTATGTGTGTGTGTGTGTGTTTTTTTTATGTGTGTGTGAACGTGTGTGTGTGTGTGTGTGTGTGTGTGTGTGTGCGCGTGCGCGTGTGTGTGTGCGTGTTCGTTTGTGTGCGCGGCGGGGCGGAGGGGGCTGCACTTTTCTTTTTACTACACTTAGTCTGCCCCCCCCCCCCCCCACAGAGGCCCCGCAGAGAGAGTGTGTGGGGTGTGTGTTTGTGTGTGTGTGTGTGTGTGTGTGTGTGTGTGTGTGTGTGTGTGTGTGTGTGTGTGTGTGTGTGTGTGTGTGTGTGTGTGTGTGTGTGTGTGTTTACAGGCGTGCAGGCGCTGAGGGAGGAGGTCCTTTTGTTTTTCTACACCCGACACAGAGAGGCTGAGGACCCCTGCCGCCCCCCCCCCCGGGGTCCGCCGCCACCCCCCCACTAGGGCCCACTAGGGCGCTGAGGACCCCACTAGGGCCCACTAGGGCGCTGAGGACCCGACCAGGGCCCACTAGGGCGCTGAGGACCCCACTAGGGCCCACTAGGGCGCTGAGGACCCCACTAGGGCCCACTAGGGCGCTGAGGACCCCACTAGGGCCCACTAGGGCGCTGAGGACCCCACTAGGGCCCACTAGGGCGCTGAGGACCCCACTGGGGACCCCCCTGGGGTTAGGGTTAGGGTTAGCCGCCACCCCCACCCCTGGGAGGTTTAGTACACTAGTACACTTTAGGTTTAGTGCACTAGGGTTAGTGGTGGTGCCACCAACCCAACGATGCAGCGATGACCCCGCAGACGCTTCCAGGCAGTCGTGAACCTGCTTCGGTTCTGCGGCGGGTTTTAGCGAGCGGACCAATCACAGCCCTCGCACCACCACCACTACACCACCACTAACCCTTACACCACCACCATTACACCACCACTAACCCTTACACCACCACCACTACACCACCACTAACCCTTACACCACCACCACTACACCACCACTAACCCTCGCACCACCACCTATACACCACCACTAACCCTTACACCACCACCATTACACCACCACTAACCCTTACCCCACCACCACTACACCACCACTAACCCTTACACCACCACCACTACACCACCACTAACCCTTACACCACCACCACTACACCACCACTAACCCTTACACCACCACCACTACACCACCACTAACCCTTACACCACCACCACTACACCACCACTAACCCTTACACCACCACCACTACACCACCACTAACCCTTACACCACCACCACTACACCACCACTAACCCTTACACCACCACCACTACACCACCACTAACCCTTACACCACCACCACTACACCACCACTAACCCTTACACCACCACCACTACACCACCACTAACCCTTACACCACCACCACTACACCACCACTAACCCTTACACCACCACCACTACACCACCACTAACCCTTACACCACCACCATTACACCACCACTAACCCTTACACCACCACCACTACACCACCACTAACCCTTACACCACCACCACTACACCACCACTAACCCTTACACCACCACCACTACACCACCACTAACCCTTACACCACCACCACTACACCACCACTAACCCTAGTTAGTAAGGGGCGAGGTGTCCCGCGCCCGTTTTGTTTTCTACAACCGACACAGAGAGGCTGAGGACCCCCCCCCCCCCCCCTACCCGGACCCCCGGGAGGAGGTCCTCCTGGGTGAAGGAGGACCAGAAGGTGTGGAGGTGTGTCAGTGTGTCTGAGGACCCTCCTCCACCTGGGGACACTCTGTAGAAGGACAGAGAGCCAGCAGGCCGGTCCAGATACACTCCTACTCTGGTGGAGCCAGCGGGGGGGAGGGGGAGGACTGTCTCTGTACCGTTGTACCAGGCAGAGTAACCATCATCATAACAATCAAGACTCCAGGACTTGTTGTTCAGTCCAAGCCTCCTGTCATCACCCCCTCCTCTCCTTGTGATTCCTCTGTATGTCACTCCTATAACAACCCCTCCTTCCCACTCTACCTCCCAGTAACAGCGGCCAGTCAGAGCCTCTCTACCCAACACCTGCTCCCAGTAGTCAAATCTGTCTGGGTGATCCGGATACGACTGGTCCTCTCCAACCCACGTCACCTTCCTGTTGTCCTCAGACAGAGAGAGGAGTCTGCCGGCCGTGTTGGGGTCCAGTGTGAGGTCACAGGCATCTGAGGGAGAACCAGACATGATGAGCTGCTGAACCGCTCTTCATCATCATCATCATCATCACTAGTACTGTTCTCCTGCGCTCTGTGTACATATTAGAGATGCGCGGTTGGCGGTTGCAACCGCGGATCGGGCGGGTGATGTGACAAAAAATAATATTTTAATTAAATTCGGGCGGTTGGCGGTTTAACCAACGAAATTCAAAAATATATACACATTGGTAAATGTCGTTACCTACTTCCAAGCACATTTTGAAATAATCCAATTCTCATCAGGCATTAAATTGGCCTCTGCCTCTGTCTCTATCACACACACACACACACACACACACACACACTAACGGAAGCAAAAAAGTTTAAATTAAGTGACGATCCGTCCTATGTCGCGTCTCCAAAGACCTGCAAGTTATGAGACAGCTGTCAGTATTGGAAGAAGCTTTAATGTCTCGGAGATGAAACTGCCTGGGTTATTTTGTTTCGTATAAGTTATATTTTAAAACAGCCAGTCATTGTAGCCTACCACTCGTGGAATATGGAATTTCAAAGAGATGACGGAGTGATTTGACTCAGAAGTGACATCAGGCATTGGCAGCGCGAGATGTGCAGAACAAGTTAAACTTCTAGCTCAGTAACATCAACACCTAAGAAAGAAGGTAAGAAAGATAGTCGGAAAACTTTGATTTGCAAGGCAAGCAGGCAAGTGTTGGGCTTGTTACAGTAGCCTATATAGCCTTCAATGCGGTGAAATTTCGGAATTAATAGGCTTGAGTCGTGTTTCCTTAAAAGGCTATCTTTCATTTTGCAAAAAAAAAATAACACAGTAGGCTATATTACCATATTAAAATGGTGTACCAAATTGCGTTTTATTACAATGATAAAAAAGTGTAGGCCTACTAGCCTATGGTAAGGTCAGGTTTGCCGATGTGCTTGGCTATTTTAAAGTTTCTCCCTGTGCATCGATCGGAGACAGACGTCACTTCACTGATAATATTCTGGGGATAGGCTACAACATAGCCAATAGGCTTTTCATACTAGGGACTTTATCCTTTAAATATCTTTGCGGCATTGGATCAGTCTCCTTTCAAGAACAGGCAAGAACTTTCTAGCCTCGCGTCAGCAGCGCATATACCTAAAAACAACAGGCGGATGGCGGGCGGGTGCGGTTTTGAAAACCGCACAATTTTTTTGAAAAAGTCAAAAAAATTGTTGCGGATGGATGGCGGGCGGATCAAGCGTTTTGTGATGCGGTTGCGGATGAAATAATAGCCCATCCGCGCATCTCTAGAGCTTACCACTCCCGAAATAAGTGTTTTTTGTGAATGACAGGGTCGTTAAGACTGACAAAAAGATCTCTCACTTACACAGCACTACAAGGCTACTCTCTGCGATACTTTAACTGGAGCTGGACACTAAAAAAATGGGCAAAAACGTTTTTATTCCAATTCTGAGTCTAAGTCCACAAGGATATACTCAAAAAACAGTTACAATGTTTTTATTCTGCTTCTGAGCCAAGTCCAAATGGGCTTAGTAAAAAAAACGGCCAAAAACGTTTTTATTTCCATTCTGTGCCTAAATGTGGATGGACTTAGTCTCAAAAACGGTTGAAAATGTTTTTATTCTTCTTCTAGGCCCTTGTTTCCATCCTCCAGAGTGGGCAGGATGTCCTCAGAAGGTGTCCGAAAATAGTGCATGGTCGTCGGACTGACCGTCGGGGATCGGGAGGGTATGTCATGGAGGACTTTCGCACATATGCTGACGCATCAGCACCTGTGGTGAACACCTAAAAATAATGTTTAAAATAGAAAAAACATCAGAGATTGTGAGGCTGGGTTCCTAACATCTCCCCAAATAGTTTTCATGCAGATTCATATGATATATTTCACAATTTAAGCAAAATCAAAAATTGGTCTGCATCGTGCTTTGCTTTGTCAACAATGGCATTAACATCGGCATCAGAGCCATCCTTCAAGCATACCCTCCGCAAATGGACAGACAGGCTTGCTTGTGTTTTGAGACAGCGTGGACAGAGCAAGTAGTGCCTGTTTGCTGTTTTACTTGAATTAGAAAAAAAAGGCATTACTTAGCAGGGCATTACATACAAGGCATTACAAAGCATGGAATGTAAAAGGAGAATGGTACTATATCAAATATTACAAAATAATAAAGTAATACCCCTATACAATTTTCAGTATGTGAAGAGAGAAAATAATTCAGATATTACTTTTTGTAGATCATGAAGAGCTGAGTGTATTCTATATCTACAGATCATATCAACATATTTTGATAAAAAATAAAAGAAAGGCTTACCTTTGATGCATTTAAGATTCTTCACCATGAAATTCCAGTATTTATAATGCCTGTTGCATAAAGCTCCTCCCCCCACAAGCTATTGTTGCAAGCTGAAAGGGGCGTGTTCTACCTGTGTTTTTGAAGATGTGTATCTCATTTTGGTTTAAACTTCAGCAAACTTGCAGACTTTTTCCAAGATTGGCTTTTTCTCCACATTTGATTCATCATTTCAATCACACATTCCCCAAGGTCTGGAAAAGATAATAATTGTGTCTGTACATAAATGGATGCATTTCATTCACACACAGAGCAACTGTGGAACTGCAAGGCAGTTTTGCATAATTTCTTCAAGTGAAACCAGTTTGAATGGCCCTTCCCCAAAAGATGTTAAACCAATTTGAATGGGCCATTTACAATTTCTAAAGCAGCACATGAATAAAGGGGTGGGGCTTCACTGCACTGGGGCTCTGTTAACCAATGAGCAAAGACTTTGGCATCATAAATACTGGACTGATTTTGAAAGAATTCACTCTCAGAAATTTCTGAAGCAAGAAGGTTCCTGCCACTTCCCACAGAAATCTACCAGCTGAAATCTACTGAACTTCCGAAGAGCATATTCCTTGGCCATCCATTGAATCAAAAGCAATTCTAATTGCTACCTTCTACTTCTAAAGCGCTGTTATTCCTTGGCAATAGCCTTTAAAAGCAATTTTAATTGCTATTTCTGATCAAGAAGGGTTTTCTTTTCAAAAAGCCTTTCTAATTTGCTGTATTTGATTTGACCATTCTGCCCAGAGAACTAAAGCTTACATTCTTAATTTGCTAAATTTGATTTGACCATTCTGCCTAGAGAGCTAAAGCTTACATTCTTAAAGGTTATTGTTCTAATTTGTCTTTCTTCTGAACAGCCGTAATTCTTCCAGAGATTCATCTTCACTCACTGTCTCATCTTAAGAAATGGCTGGGGAAAAGTAAGTAATATTTAATGCCTCTGTTTATATATATATATATATATATATATATATATAGTGTAATTGCTCATGAAGTATTACCATGTTTTAAATGTTTTGTTGTGATGACTTCTGAATGAACGTATTCTTTTCTATTACCAGGAAATCTGCAGCTGCACATAGACACTATCTACTCTGTCCAGTTTGTTTGAGGACCCAAGAGTCTCTATCCTGTCACCTGCGCAGAGTCTGCATGAAGGATAAGACACCACCACAGATCCTAGAGGTGGTTGAAAAGGCCAAGAAAGATGTGTGTGACCTCCTGAAGAATGGACGGGCTTTTAGTTATGCAGTCCTGAAGCAAATCGTCTCATCACCAAATCCAATCGAAGGATTGATTGAGGAGCTGAAATACCATCACTTGTTTGTGACAGGAGTCCCTCCTCCTCTGCCCATTGGTAATCCAAGGTTGGTCACCGAAACCCTTTCTGAATGCCCTGGGGAGGCACCCGGAGAGACAGAGCCATCTGATGTGGAATCTTGCGGCAGCAATGAGCTTTTTCAATGTAGGCAAGAGAAAACGTATACCAAAGACAAAATGGTGAAAGCGAAGGATTTAGGCATTTTGAAAAAGCATTCAGCAGATCATCCATTGCTCAAGCGCTTTGCCGACTACCTAAAGAATGATTACGAAAATGCAAAGTACCAACAGGAGGTTGACACTGTTTCCCGGTACCTGTATTTTGCTGATCCTACGGAACCATCTTTGAAGTTTGTCAATGACAGAGAGAAGCTCAGAGACTTCCTGGGTCAACAGGCTAAGGCAGGGTATAAGGCACAAACATCAGGAAATTACATCAAGTGCTTGAAAAGGTTCTTGGAGTTCCACTTGACAAGGACCGGCTTGAGACAGGATGACAGGGAGCTCTACAAGCAGTGCACGTTATATTTGAGTTTTTTAACTTCTTCACAGAGTGTCCTCTCTAAGCAAGCGAGCAAAGAAATTGTGCAAAAGAGGCATGCCTTGTTGTTTGACAAAAGTCAACCCACACCTCGTGAATGCTTGGCTGTTCTTGATAAAGGTGAAGGTGACTTAGTGAAAATCATGAATCAACTTGATGACAGTTCTTCTTCCTCCCTGAGTAGGACTGAGTGCATATTTGTGCTATACTATCTTGAGGCAATTGTCATACTAAGACACTGCCAACGGCCATGTGTGGTGCAGAGCATGAAGGTGAGTGTTACTGCTCTATTGTGCTCTTATGTGCTCTATTGATAAATTTACCCTGACATTTTAGCCTTACATTTCCTAATCAATGGCATATCCTCTTTTTGTTACAGGTCAAGGAATGGCTTGAACGGAAACACGCAGATGATGATTCAATCGTTTTTGTAAAGGACCACAAGACGGCTGCACATTTTGTGGTCTCAATTGTCCTGTCCAAGAAGGAGGAGGCGTGGTTTGAGAAATATTACAACAAAGTGCGGCCACAGCTCCTTGCTGGCGAAAGGAAACGTAAGCGAGATGAGCAGGATGAGAAGGATGGAGATGATTTTTTCTTTGTGTCCTCCCGCGGTAAGCCAATTTACAATGCAGCTGGTGATCTGATAAAGCTCCAGCAAAAGTGCAACGTCCCCCAGGTGAGCAGCCAGGTTGTACGGAGGGTATTTGAGACAGCAGCTAACCGCCTGGATGACCCTCAGAAGAAAGCAGTTTCTGACTACCTGGGATGAGGACTCCAAAATCGTACCATGACCCGTTTGGTGAGATGTTTCATATGTTTTTTAGTGGATCAATTCTTGGCATGTATGGATAAACTTTCTGAATATGATGCGTGGCCTTTGACCTTTGGGGGGTGGTGGGGCGGCGGGTGACTCCTAAAGCTTACAGGGCATCTGCCTTCAGAGACACATATGACATGTCCCTGTTTGGTGAAATGTTTCATCTGTGTGTTTGTTTGTGCTGATGGCTCTTTAAAGGATGGGGATGAGGACTCCAAAAGCGTGAAATGACCCATTTTGGTGAAATGTTTCATGTGTTTTTTAGTGCTGATTTTTGTTTTTGTTGGGGACCCATTTCGGAATTTGAGTTTATCTGAAATATGAGGGGTGGGGGTGAAACTGAGGCCCCTCTCCAGCAGCTGAGTTTCCGTTTCTGACAGATGGAAGATGGTGGATAGGTTCAGAATGTTAGATTCCTGGGGACGGGGGTGTCCCTGTTGGGACTTAGTCCCCGCCCGAAGTTTAACTGATCCAGCCTGTGAAGATGTGAATGGCACCTTCATTGTTTTAAACCATGTTTTAAAAGATGCACATATTCCTGTCTGTCTGTTAGCCGTAATAGTCTGCAGCTGTGGCTCATAGGCTAATTGAGCCACACCCATTCTGGTGCTCCTTAAGAAGGCCAGGGTTTTAGACTGGAGGGAGGCTTGAGTTGTGCAAGTGACTCGACGGTTGTGCTATGTGTTTAAAGTAAAAATATGCTTTTTAACAACAACCTTGTGCGTCGAGAAAACTCTTTTTCACATTTGGTGGCAGTGGTGGGATGATTCCTCTAGCTGAGTGGAGGGGACCCACATTTCGGAAAATATTGTTTGAGGAGCTTCATGGTGGAAGCCGCAGGGAATGGTGAGCAGGTAGACGAAGAGACCTGCTGGGAGGGGAGATCACTGGTGGAGTTGAACTGCTGTCCTTTGGAGTTGGCCAATGCCTGAAGGAGGAATAGCTTGGGAACTCCTTGTTGCTGACGTGAGCCATGTGGGGAGCTATTGCCAAGCCTTAACAGAACAGCAGTGGCGGAGGACAGTAATGGCTGAGGACTTCCTGATGACATCCCGTGGAGGACCAGTCTGCAGCCCAGGGAAAGTGCTCAGAGGCCAAGTTATTTGCTGGAACTGCAGAGGCCTGAGCGGATTTTGCAGGTGGTCTGGAGGTCTGGATGGAGGAAGTCTCAGAGCTGGGCCTGTGTACTGTGAAGAGTGCAGTGTTTGGCCAAGAAGGAGTGATCTTGGAATGAAGATTGGCGGTCACCAGAGAGACTCTTTGAACTGTTTATTTAACACAAATTACTTGCACAATATTTTACCTTTTTTTATCTACTGCGCTTGGAACCGTGTTTGCAAGCTTAAAAGAGGTGGAAGGAGATGTGAATGGCATCTTCACTGTTTTAAACCATGTTTTAAAAGATGCACATATTCCTGTCTGGCTGTTTGCCATAATAGTCTAATGGGCTAATTGAGCCACACCCATTCTGGTGCTCCTTAAGAAGGCCAGAGTTTTAGGCCCCGTTTACACAAGGACGCTTGCGGGTGAAAACGACAAAATATTTTATCGGAAGTGCCTTTCGTTTAGACGGTGACAGCGTTTTTGGGGCATGAAAACGCATAAATCTGAAACCACCCTCCAGGGAGGAAAAGTTGAATACGCTCCGCCTTAGCGTTTCCGTCTAAACGGCCAAGACGCAAAACACTGCTCAGATCTGCTCACGTCGCGTACGCGTTTACGTCACATACATGTGCCAGTACAACAAACATGTCAGATTATTTCCATGCGTCGGACCTTCAAGCTGCTCTGGCAGCTCTAACAAGCATACAGGAGTATTTCCACGAAATGTACAGGATATTTACAGATAGTATTACTGAACAGAGAAGGATCTTTTTGGTTTTTGGCGACACGGATAAGAGAAGGAAGATTCTACGCATGCGTTCAGACATGGCTCAGACACTTTTGCGTCACCGTATGCACGCAGATTTCCTCTCCTCTAAACGCGGAATAAAAAGTGAAGACTCAACGCCACTTTTGCGTCTTCTGTTCAGACAGTCATCGTGTAAACGTAGCCTTAGAATTGAGGGAGGCTTGAGTTGTGCAAGTGACTCGACGGTTGTGCTATGTGTTAAGTAAAAATATGCTTTTTAACAACAACCATGTGCGTCGAGGAAACTCTTTTTCCCACAGCCAATGTTGAAGTGCGTGTGATGCAGTGTCTGCTGTCCAATGTATGTCGTCATGAGTTGTGTGAAATTCAGAATGGTGTATTTCGAAAAGTGTGTATTTTATAGTGATGAATGAATTAAGGCGTGTTAATAGGGTCTGATGTGGTGCAGATAAATTACGTGAGAAATTAATGAGGGTTGTTAATGCCAACCGACACCAAACAATGAGTTTGGTGTCCGGTCTGGGAGACGTGTGTCTAAGTAGGACGGCTGTCATGTGTCTGAGCGTAGCTCCTGGGAAACATTGTATCTAGTCCAGTTTTACTTTTGGGATACGGGCTGAATTCGAATCGCCCATGATGATTATGGATTTTCTAATCGGGAGGGACCACATAGTGGCTTTGCGATTCGTGTAGGGGTGTATGCGGGGCTGGTGATAAGAAGAACTGAGTAGTGAGGAAGAGGAGGGGGAAGGAGAAGATGGAGCCTGATGACTCGGATCTTCCCTTGCTAGGGCAGGTGTAACATCCGCAGGAGTGATCGGAGGAGGCGTGGGAGGGCAAGGGTGAATTCAGCGCAAAAGGTGAATGGGTTTGCCTCTTCTCTTCCTAACCCTAACCCTTTTCTTTTCTTCCTGCTATTGTTTTTAGAGTGTTTAAGATGTTTTTTAATATGCCCTGAAATCTGATTTGTAGCTGTGGAACACTGCCGTCTATGTCTGAATGTCACCCAGTGTTTTGATGAAATAAATGAATTAAATAATAGCAAAGTAATGCATATTTATTACATTTTAAGTATTAAAACAAAACTTCTTGGCCTTGTTTATTTTGTCTGAAATAGAATGGCTAAAATGTTAACTGAGAGAAAAACACTCATATCTTTACATTATAAAGATTCTTAACCTTTAATAACAACAAAGAACCACCTTTTCATTGTCCCTAGGGGTCATCTCATGGCTTAAAAACATCCAAATCCTGGAGAATTTTGAAGTCCAATGTCCCTTTTTTTTTTGTCTTAAACACAGTATACATGTCTAGGAGTGGTAATTTCAATGTGTTTGAACATGTGTGAGAAGGTGAAATCCTTCCCCTTCTCAGTCTTGCATTAGAGAAATTATTATTATATTGTGTGTATATGTGTGTGTATATATATATATATATTAGAGCTGTCAGTTAAACGTGTTATTAACGGCGTTAACACAAACCAATTTTAACGGCGTTAACAATTTTATTGCGCGATTAACGCAATTATTTTCTTGAAAAAATTATTATTTTTATTTTTTATTTATCAAAACGAAGAAGCAGTAGCCTGACTGCTATGTTCAAATTACATTTGTTCAAAGCAGTCGTTTAATTGCACTATAGGCTCTTTTTGTATCGTCCTGTTTTGATCAGTATATGCCAATGTTATCAATAAAAAATCTTTTGCACAAGGCAAGCCGATGCACTTCACCATGTTGATAAGAGAATTAAAATGAGAAGAATTATGGGACAAAAAAATCAAGGGATATTTAGCATAGAAAAAACATTATTAAACGAAGACGTTGAAAGATGGTGCGATCTACGAGAGAGATGCAAATTATTCTAACACCCGTTCGTCCGGGGTTCAATCCCCACCGAATCAGTGTTTTAGGAAGGAATACTGGAGAAATAAAAAAATACTTATCGTGTCATTTATTTTCCATTTCTTTGAATATTCTAAATTGACTGACCATAGTATTTTTTCCTCAACAGAAGTGGTCAGTGGTGAGTTTCTTGGCTGCCTGCCGCGAAACTCACCTGAATGGAATTTATGTGGCTGCAATTTCTCATGCAGTGTCTTTGTAACAAAGGCCTATCAGTAACATTAACTTTACCGTGAGTTTTTGCGAGGTATATTTGGGTTATAGGGATACTGTAAGACATATTTCTTACATAAAAAGTAAATTGTTAAGCCTAATTTCTCTGATATAAAGGAAATTACAGAAATAAGCCAACGGCAAGAATTATATGACGTGCCCAGGACGTGAACTCGGGTCGCCCAAATTGAAGGGCAGATACTAACCCACTCAGCCAACTGCTGGTTCATAAGTATAAAGGAATGGAGTGTTATTGATAAAATATCCACGATAACAATATAGGCATATCTCAATTAATTGAATTACTTTATTTGCATCATTTAATCTTAAACCCTTAGTGAAAATATAGGCTGTTTGTACTTCATATATGTACATTTATGACAATCGTGAGGACTAGGCTTGTGACAAACACACACATGTGGCGCTCGCGCGGGTAATAGCTCATTGGCGCCACATAGTGATCATTATGTGCAAATGCACAGCCTCTCATTCAAATGACTTAGGGGTCATTTGTCCCCTCTTGTGGCGCTAGTAGTAAGTAAAAATGGCCCGGCGTTTCTAGTGTTAAAAGCCTGTCATCTTGACAGCTATTTAGGTTTTGTTTGGTGTACAGTAAATATCAGGGATGGTAGCAATGATTTCATGGATTTCTGCGTTGCATAATCAATGTTTGTTCTTTTACCCTCGTAGGACTAGGGAGAGTGTCCCTGCACTCTTTTCCCCCTTCAAGCCCTAGAAGGGGGTGTTGGCTTGGGGAGGGGCTGGAGTCCTGGAGGGCCCTCAACAAAAGCTCAAATGTAAGAGTAAGTCAGTGCCTGCACATGTTGTCCCTGACGTGATGTCGTATGAATTTAAGGAGCATGATGCTGTGCTCCCAGACGAGGAGGGGACCCGTGACCAGGAGTCAGGGAGAGACGGCGGGGGAACTGGCCGGTCGGACCACTGCTGGTGTTGTTTTCTGAAACTGGTGATTGCACTGGAATGCACATGGCTTCTTGTGTTATTTATAAATCATCTCTGTCATTGACAATCAGTGTTTTTTTTGGCCGTGTGTGTGTGTGTGTGTGTGTGTGTGTGTGTGTGTGTGTGTGTGTGTGTGTGTGTGTGTGTGTGTGTGTGTGTGTGTGTGTGTGTGTGTCAGAGATGGAAATTAACTTTTTTGCCCACCAGCCACTGTGGCAGGTAGATTTAAAAATCTACCAGCCACTCATCTTTTTTACCAGCCACTTTTTATACGCTATATATTTTTTAATATATGCGTACATTTTAAACAATATAATAGTAACAATAGATAAGAAAAGTGTTTTTCATACACATCAGTTGGTGTTACGATGACAAGTTTGGGGATAATTCATCTATACAAAGTATTTTCATTAAAAAACGAATTGACATTAATAATAAAACAACATGCATGGCTACACCATCATAAGTCAATAGGAACATTTGTTTTTTTGTATTTACATGTGACTGTATACAAATGTGTCCACACAGACATGGTAACTAACGTATGATAGTAAGCATTATATGCCCTTAACACTAATATTCAGAAGAAAATATGTGTGGCATTCAGTCCAATGCTGAAAATATATCTGTGGCATTCAGTAGGCCAATGCTGTGGTAAAGTGTGTAAAGTATGACCAAGTGTTTCTTTCTGTTCAATAGATAGAACTTTATCAATCCCCTGTAGGAGAAATTTGTTAATGTTTGTCCCTATAAAACAATAATGGTAAAATAATAAATACAAAACACGACGGTAACTGAGTAGGTCAAACCGTCCAATCTGAAGGCTCTACTTAACCACTCCCCCTACTCACTTCCACCAATGCGAAGCGAACAGAACTGAGTAGGGGAGGGCGTAGCCTAACTAGTTTGTGAACGACCCAGAGAAACGCAACTCAAATTCAATGTGAACATATATGAGGCTTTAATAAAATCCCGGACGATTTTGAAATTCCGACACACATTTTTTAAAAGTGTGTCAAAAAGAGGGCTTGTCCGGGCAAAAGAGGACGTCTGGTTACCATACCGTGTGGCGTGTGAGCGTGTGCATGGGTTGAATTGCGTTTGTCTCACGCCGAACGCGTGAGACTTGAGAGCCCTGTTACCGATATTATCCCGGATATTGACAGTCGCAGTTCAGCAAAAGAGGCGTAGAGGAAGAAGGGGCCCGGATGTTGACAGTAATGGTTGTGGAACTGTGCAGCGCCGTATAACGAATGTATTAGATATGCAAATTTGATCGGACCTGACTGGAAAGTATTACCCGCCACAGTGGCGGGTGAAGTGACACAATTCACCCGCCACCATACAAATCCACCCGCAAATGGCGTGTGGCGGGTGTTAATTTCCATCCCTGGTGTGTGTGCGATAGAATAACATGCATGTCCAAACTCCTATTTCCACAAGGTATAGCAGTAAGTAATCCTATTTCCACACAGTATGCACATAACGGTGTTAGAGAGAAGCAGTGCCTGCATTGAACTAGTTCCCAGAGGGACACTCTCTTGCTCTCTTCTTCCTCCATCATCCTACAATTGTCTCCGCTTCGCTCTCGCACTCTCAAAGATAATGTCATGTTCTCTTTTATTGAGGTCACCCCTTCGGCGGCAACGTAGAGACGGTGGACGGCGTGGGGTTCTGCGCCTGGCCCAGATCCCATGATCTGGGCCAGGCGAACCTGCTCTGGAACCTGAGAGACTCTTCAAACCTGACCTCAGTCCACCACAGAGCAACAGGAGACTTAAATAAAGAAACACTTTGAGCTACTGGGCGGACTAACTCCTTGACTGTGAAGGTTTGTAAATCACTCATATTTTTCATAACTAGTTGAGAAAACACATTGCCATGGTGCTGAACATTTTTTCTTTGCAGGAGGTGAGGCTGCCGTGTCTGTGGAGGAATTCAGCCCGTATCCCAAAAGTAAAACTGGACTAGATACAATGTTTCCCAGGAGCTACGCTCAGACACATGACAGCCGTCCTACTTAGACACACGTCTCCCAGACCGGACACCAAACTCATTGTTTTATCGTTTGGCATAAACAACCCTCATTAATTTCTCACGTAATTTATCTGCACCACATCAGACCCTATTAACACGCCTTAATTCATTCATCACTATAAAATACACACTTTTCGATATACACCATTCTGAATTTCACACAACTCATGACGACATACATTGGACAGCAGACACTGCATCACACGCACTTCAACATTGGCTGTGGGAAAAAGAGTTTCCTCGACGCACATGGTTGTTGTTAAAAAGCATATTTTTACTTAACACATAGCACAACCGTCGAGTCACTTGCACAACTCAAGCCTCCCTCAATTCTAAGGCTACGTTTACACGATGACTGTCTGAACAGAAGACGCAAAAGTGGCGTTGAGTCTTCATTTTTTATTCCGCGTTTAGAGGAGAGGAAATCTGCGTGCATACGGTGACGCAAAGTGTCTGAGCCATGTCTGAACGCATGCGTAGAATCTTCCTTCTCTTATCCGTGTCGCCAAAAACCAAAAAGATCCTTCTCTGTTCAGTAATACTATCTGTAAATATCCTGTACATTTCGTGGAAATACTCCTGTATGCTTGTTAGAGCTGCCAGAGCAGCTTGAAGGTCCGACGCATGGAAATAATCTGACATGTTTGTTGTACTGGCACATGTATGTGACGTAAACGCGTACGCGACGTGAGCAGATCTGAGCAGTGTTTTGCGTCTTGGCCGTTTAGACGGAAACGCTAAGGCGGAGCGTATTCAACTTTTCCACCCTGGAGGGTGGTTTCAGATTTATGCGTTTTCATGCCCCAAAAACGCTGTCACCGTCTAAACGAAAGGCACTTCCGATAAAATATTTTGTCGTTTTCACCCGCAAGCGTCCTTGTGTAAACGGGGCCTAAACTCTGGCCTTCTTAAGGAGCACCAGAATGGGTGTGGCTCAATTAGCCCATTAGACTATTACGGCTAACAGCCAGACAGGAATATGTGCATCTTTTAAAACATGGTTTAAAACAGTGAAGATGCCATTCACATCTCCTTCCCCCTCTTTTAAGCTTGCAAACACGGTTTCAAGCGCAGTAGATAAAAGGTAAAATATTGTGCAAGTAATTTGTGTTAAATAAACAGTTCAAAGAGTCTCTCTGGTGACCGCCAATCTTCATTCCAAGATCACTCCTTCTTGGCCAAACACTGCACTCTTCACAGTACACAGGCCCAGCTCTGAGACTTCCTCCATCCAGACCTCCAGACCACCTGCAAAATCCGCTCAGGCCTCTGCAGTTCCAGCAAATAACTTGGCCTCTGAGCACTTTCCCTGGGCTGCAGACTGGTCCTCCACGGGATGTCATCAGGAAGTCCTCAGCCATTACTGTCCTCCGCCACTGCTGTTCTGCTAAGGCTTGGCAATAGCTCCCCACATGGCTCACGTCAGCAACAAGGAGTTCCCGAGCTATTCCTCCTTCAGGCATTGGCCAACCCCACAGGACAGCAGTTCAACTCCACCAGTGATCTCCCCTCCCAGCAGGTCTCTTCGTCTACCTGCTCACCCTTCCCTGCGGCTTCCACCATGAAGCTCCTCAAACAATATTTTCCGAAATGTGGGTCCCCTCCACTCAGCTAGAGGAATCATCCCACCACTGCCACCAAATGTGAAAAAGAGTTTTCTCGACGCACAAGGTTGTTGTTAAAAAGCATATTTTTACTTTAAACACATAGCACAACCGTCGAGTCACTTGCACAACTCAAGCCTCCCTCCAGTCTAAAACCCTGGCCTTCTTAAGGAGCACCAGAATGGGTGTGGCTCAATTAGCCTATGAGCCACAGCTGCAGACTATTACGGCTAACAGACAGACAGGAATATGTGCATCTTTTAAAACATGGTTTAAAACAATGAAGGTGCCATTCACATCTTCACAGGCTGGATCAGTTAAACTTCGGGCGGGGACTAAGTCCCAACAGGGACACCCCCGTCCCCAGGAATCTAACATTCTGAACCTATCCACCATCTTCCATCTGTCAGAAACGGAAACTCAGCTGCTGGAGAGGGGCCTCAGTTTCACCCCCACCCCTCATATTTCAGATAAACTCAAATTCCGAAATGGGTCCCCTAATCGGACTGAGTGGTGCGGTTGGTCGCCAACGGTCTGGAAGTCTTCCCGGAGCTCCAGAGCAGCGGGACAACGTCGCGTCTGAGGCCGAAACGGGTGCCCTAATCGGACTGAGTGGTGCGGTTGGAGAATACACTAAGCCCCACCCCTTTAGTCATGTGCTGCTTCAGAAATTGTAAATGGGCCATTCAAATTGGTTTCACATCTTTTGTGGAAGGACCAGTCAAACTGGTTTCACTTGAAGAAATTATCCAAAAATGTATTGCAGTTCCACAGTTGCTCTGTGTGTGAATGAAATGCATCCATTTATGTACAGACACAATTATTTATTTTCCAGACCTTGGGGAATGTGTGATTGAAATGATTAATCAAAATGTGAAGTGCAAATGTTAATAAAATATCTTGAAAGTGTATCTCTGTCTTTGGAAAAAAAGCCAATCTTGGAAAAAGTCTGCAAGTGTGTTGAAAAACTCATGAAGATTGATTTGAGGCAAGCATACTAATGGACTAAAAAAAAACTAGGGATAACAAATATGGATCGGAGCCTAAAATCGATAAAATCTCTGTCTCTCTCTAACATTCAGATGAGCGGTGTGGGCGGTCATACTTGGCGAGATTGGTCGTGCAAATGGCGGCGTTCCAGAAAACGTGACGTAGATGAACCATATGAATACTTTTCCCTGGATTTTGAATGTTAAAAACGTGCAAAAACATAATTATATATTTATGTGGCATTCAGTGCAATGCTGTTTGTCCCTATAAAACAATAATAGTAAAAAAATAAATACAAAACATGAGGATAACTCTACGATCAAACCATGCAATCCGAAGGCTCTTCTTCACCACTCCCCCTTCTCACTTCCACAAATGCAAAGCGAATAGAAGTGAGTAGGGGATTGAGGGCGTAGCCTAACTAATTTGTGAACGACCCAGAGAAACGCAACGCAAATTCGATGTGAACATGTTTCAGGCTTTAATAAAATCCCGGACAATTTTGAAATTCCGTCCGGACACATTTTTAGGTCTCAAAAAGAGGACATGTCGGAACGTCTGGTCACCCTACTGTACGGGGGAACCCACTTGAATCCTACCTGTTGTACTGTTATAAAAAAAATAGCGGCTGGTGGGCGTTATACTATTAAATGCAAATTGTGATAAGTAAGTACCCTAGCATAGACAATAGACACTGTGGGTGTGGCTGTTATTATAATTGCATTCCCTGAGATACAAAGAGCTATAATTAGTAGAGCAGTCTGTGTCTCTGGAATGCATCTTTTTTTTTTACAATGCATCCTGGAGGCAGAGGCATACGGAGGCACTGGACGCCAGAGCAATTATTGGCCGAGGTACAGAGTATTTCAGAGGGGGAATCTGATGGAGAAGCAGAGGAACTGGCATGCGAGCTAGAGAGTGATGATGAGAGAGCTGATGATGGAAGTGGCGCTGTTATAGAATCTGATTCAGGTTCAGAATCAGAACCTGAGGCGACCACATCCATGGAAGAGACATCACCATCCATGCAAGAGAAAGCACGAGATGGTACCATACGGATTGAACAACCCCCTGGCCGTTCGAGAGGCAGAGCAACAGAGGCCAATGTCATGAGAGAACCTCCAGGGCCCACACCTCGCGCCAAGGAAAATATCAAAGATCCACTGAGCAGTTTACTGTGTTTGCTTGACACGGAAATGTGGGAACAGATTCTAAAGTATACTCAGGCCGAAGCTGACCGAAACAATGCTGATATGTTCAATGCGACAATGGACCAACTAAAAGTATTTGTTGGTCTCGTTTATTGTAGAGGTATTGCCGGCGGGAAAAGCCAGAAACTGGAGGACTTCTGGTCTGCTGAAATGGGAAATCCTGTTTTCAAGGAAACAATGTCTCGCCAGAATTTCAGAGATATCATGTGCTATCTGCGCTTTGATGACAAGAGCACAAGGGCTGCCCGCCTTCTGGAGGACACATTTTCCATGATATCAGAGACATTTGATCGATTTGTGAAAAACAGCACTGCTTCTTACACGCCTGGGGAGAACATAACAGTTGGTGAACAATTGTTCCCCACCAAGGCGCGCTGTCGTTTCACACAGTACATGGCAAATAAATTGGATAAATGTGGCATAAAATTCTGGGTAGCCGCTGATGTTGAAACCAAATACATGTTGAATGCCCATCCCTATCTAGGGAAAGACAACAGTAGGCCATCTGGACAGCACTTATCAGACAATGTTGTGCTTCGTCTGATGGAGCCATTCCTGGAGAAAGGAAGAAATGTAACGACAGACAATTACTTTACCTCGTTACCACTGGCAAACACTCTTTTGGCGCACAAAACCACCATTGTTGGCACAATGAATAGAATCAGACGAGAGATGCCCCCGTGAACAAAGGCACAGATGGAAAGATTCTCCTCCAAGGTGCTGAGGGCTGGGGAAGCCACACTCACCATTTACCAGGGAAAACCACGCAAAAACGTCAGCCTCCTCAGCACAATGCACCAGACAGTTTCAACTGACAATGGCCCCAAGAAAATGCCCGTAACTGTTTCCCACTACAACAGCACTAAATATGGCGTTGATGTTATGGACCAGATGGCACGCTTGTATTCAGTAAAGGGAGGGACCAGGCGTTGGCGTTGTAGCTGTGTTCTACAACATCCTAGACCTGGCTGCAATCAATGCACACATTCTGTACAAACAGTGCATGGACGTCAACATGACCAGAAAGATATTTATTCTGGAGCTTGTGAAACAGCTGTGTGCGCCTCAGAGAATGGCCAGGACTGTGTCATCAGTGGCAGCACCAGTGGCACGTAGGCCACTTCTGATTGAAACTCCTTCCCCACCTACCAAAAGGAAAAAGTGTCAAGTCGCCAGATGTAGTGGGAACAAAACTAGTGACGTCTGTGAGTCATGTAGGCGACTTGTCTGTGTGAAATGCAGTGAGCCTGCTAAAATAATCTGCTGTGAATGTTGATTAGACTTTGCTGAAACCGAAAGATAAAAAAAAGACTGCTGTCCCTAAAGACATTTATTTTTCATCCAGTTCCTAGTTCATTCAAAGTCAGCCGTATTTTTTTTGTTTTCTTTGTTTACTGACTTACTGAATGTCAATGTACTCTATACTCTAATAAACTCTAATACACTCATTTAAAACCCAAGTCATTTGGTTATTTGCAGTGTTGGGCAGTAACGCATTACAAAAGTAATGAGTAATAAATAATGCATTTCACACACACACACACACACACACACACACACACACACACACACACACACACACACACACCACACACACACACACACACCACACACACACACACACACACACACCACCACACGTTGTCTCACTCATTGTTTAACAAAAAAAAAATACTATTTCGTAATGATTGCTATTCTTTAATATATTTGATACTTTGTGTATGGCTTAGTCTTAAAAGTATCATGTTTGTGTGGTCACCTCCTGCCTCATGAGAAGAAGTTGCCTGGGAACTGAATACTAAATGGTCTGTTTTCACTGCTTTCTCAATCGCTCTCTCTCTGCCACACCTCCCCTCCCCCAGCCAGTACATCTGCATTTGAATAGATAAGTAAGGCCACAAAGCCGATTTCAGGTCATCTGGCCGTGGCTGTGGCCTTTTTCACACCTAACCGTGCTCAACTGGCCCCTATTGTTCTCTGGCCTGTATTCACACTAGGCAATCGCAACTGTGGCCTGGCCACGGTAGGCTCTTGTACATACCACACAAACATGATACTTTTAAGACTAAGCCATACACAAATTATGAAATATATTAAGAATAACAAATCATTATGCTTGGATGAATGAAATAGGATTTTTTTGTCATCACGTCGTAATACGTCCCCATCAAGCGTCCGCTTAGTAGAACAACACAGACAACACAGTTGCCACGTTACTGACTTTGTGTTTATTTGGAGCAGCACATTTTTATATTTCCGCGTGTGAGCTAGAACCCCAATTTACCCTCCCGGACCCTGCACACACTGGTGGTTTATTGGGTTTCATTCTGTTGTAATGCGACGGCTCCGCTGTTCCAGGGGTGGATCTCCACAGAGATAACGCAGCGATATGATCATGAGCAGTGACTTCTAACTTGATAAAGTGAAATGTGAGAGAAGGTGATGCAGTTGTATAAACAAAGACGTTGAAAAGATGTTGCGATCTCGAGAGAGACGCAATTATTCTAAAACCTGTTCGTCCGGGGTTCAATCCCCACCGGAATCAGGGCTTTAGGAAGGAATACTGGAGAAATAAAAAAAACTTTTCAAGTCATTTATTTTCCATTTCTTTAAATATTCTAAATTGACTGACCATAGTATTTTTTCTCAACAGAAGTGTGGTCAGTGGTCAGTGGTGAGGTTCTTGGCTGCCTGCCTCGTAAACTCACCCTGAATGGAATTTATGTGGCTGCAATTTCCCATGCAGTGACTTTGTCATTGTGACAAAGGCCTTATCAGTAACCATTAATATTAACATTAACTTTACCATGAGTTTTTGCAAAGTATATTTGGGTTATAGGGGATATTGTAAGACATATTATACATAAAAAGTAAATTGTTAGGCCTAATTTCTCTGATATAAGGAAATTTCCCAAAATAAGTCAACGGCAAGAATTAAATTACGTACCCAGGACGCGAACTCAGGTCTCCCGTATTGCAGGGCAGATTCTAAACCACTCAGCCAACAGCAACGACGCAATCGACCCGCACTACTCTCGCGGTCGACCAGTCGATCGTGGTCGACATATGGCCACCTCTGTCTGTCCGTCCGTCTGTCTGTCTGTCTGTCTGCCTGTCTGTGTATATCTACCCATAGATATCAATCTTATTCACATCAGAATGTCCCCGTGCGACCTCTGCTGTCAAAGAAAGAGCATTGCATCCTTGGAAAAAGAACAATACATAGGAACACATAAAAAAATGCTTTATAATACCTTCCTCGGTCTGAATTTTTTTTTTATGAACACAGGGTGGTACACAGACATATTTAGGAAAAGTCAAGAAAGTAGGGATTTGGAACGTGATCGAGTGCAAAGATATATATTTTTTAACTCACGGGTCATTTGACCCGTCGCGCTGACTGTTCTAGTGTTAAGCCCTTGTCTTTCCTTGTTCCTTGGTCGGATCATTGTAGTTTGTGGTGTAAGTTCTGTCCTGTGTGTTCCCTGTGTTCCCTGTGTTACCCGCGTCACCCGTGTTCCTTGCCTTTTTGAGTTAATAAATTATCCTTTTTACCTGAACGGTCTGCGTTTGGGTCCTACCTGCTGGCCTGTCACCCGCTAACCGTGACACCGCATCTGCCTCATCAGAAGAAGTATGCCTGGAAACTAAATGCTAAATTGACTGTTGCTACTCTGCTTTCTCAATCGACCTCTGACCCACGGTACGTGAATCGGAATTACAAGCAGAATCAAGAAATTTCAATCGTTCAGTTGCGCTAAAATGAACATCTTGAATCGTCTTTGATTTCAGAACAGTGTAGCAAGGCTTAAGCCAACTCAAGTCAGTAGCCTAGTGCTAACCATGCTAAACACGAACTGTGAAGCTTTCACTAAACTTAACGTAATTCTAGTAGCTTCTTGAGTACCACTGGAGTACACTCAAATGTAAAACTGACGTTTCAAATATGCAACAATGCAGTCAGAAAAGTAACTTGTGTTTTTAATTTATATAACCATTCAATATTGCAATCGCTTGCGGTCAGTTCCCTTGAGAACACAGCGCGTGGCTGGAACTAAAGGATTACATGAACCACGTGCCCACCCTGCCGGCGAGGATCAGGAGAGTGTCGCAAAATCTTCTCTCTCTATGGCCTGCAGCATCTTTAGACAGATGAGGGAAGACGGAGCCATTAGGATAGGCCCACGCCCAACTGGATACCAAAATTGCAGCGCGGGAGGGAGTCAGATGAGGTCAGGAACATTGGTTGCGTCACGTTGCTAGAACACGGCAGCGCCAAACATTTCACTGCTTCCTCAACTTGGGCCAATACAGAGCTGGACTTGCTCAACGTCTGAAAATCAAGTCTGGATCAGTACCAACTCTCCTCGGCTCAGCTACAAACCTCGAAAAAGTAAGTTAACTAACGCCATATCATTGTGTTGCTTTACTGTATATGGTTACCTTGTTAGCATTATAATGCTGCTTTAGCATTAGCGCTACAGCTAACAGCCAAGTTATTGTCGCTAATGTTAAGGTAGATAGCATCAGTTATGTGTGTAAATACCATGGACCTATTATAGAGAAAGGACAGTGGACTAATACATGGCTGCCCATTCATAACTATAAATACACGCACTGTAAGTCGAGTGTGCATCTCAGCAAGCATGGGGCATCACACGAGAATGGGCACAATTCAACAAAGGGGGCACTGATCTCTACTGCTTGGATACCAAGGGAATGCAATGTTTTACAATGTCTGCTCACCATACAACAAACAAATACAACTGTATTTTACCGGCCACTGGACTGCAGTAGTTCTAGCGTTTTACTGATGAGGAGATTGACCTGTTCAACTCATCCTAAATACATATGGTGTGTTAGATTTCAGCTTATTTCTAAACTGTTCGGACAGACTCTGCGTTGTGTATTTTCAGTCGTAGTAGTAATTCTTGAAGTCGAAATCAAAGCAGCTTGACAGGTTGGATCAGAGGGTTGAATAGATGGTTTATTCCAGGATGTAATACAGCGAGATACAGACTTAGGTTGAATAATCTATAGTGGACCCATTGAGGAGCCGTTTGATGACTTGTTCCTTGGCTGTCAAACCCTCTTCTCGTCGAACCAAAGGGTTGGGGCGAGTATTATACAAAAAGGGGATACATGAATAACACGTGAACAGACGCACTCTCAGGCTCAGCCTTGATAAGGTATCTGGCCCTGGCTATGTCCCGGAGGACCAGGTCGGTTCAACCTTTTGAAACATAACAATGGCAGAATGTTGGGGATAACACCTTGTATCAATATGAGAGGCCCTGGCCTGTTCCTAGACTAGAAATGTGAACCATAGAGAGACACTAAAATACACCAACATTCTACATTCCTCCCTCTTGATCATACTAAACATAGTTTAAAGATCACCCACAAAATGAGAATTCAGTGTATTTTCTGGTGACCCATTAATAATTAACTAAATCAATGAAAGAAAGCATAAAAGGCAATAGACAAGTAAATTCAAATCATACACAAGTAAACCAGGTGTAGGCCACTATAATAAAGAAAATAACAAACTCATTAGGTTACTCATGATTAAACCAAAACATAAAAAAATTAAAGAATCAAGAAAGTCGACTGTCCAGACACCTCCCTCTGCTTGGCGCAACAACATCACAGACAATACTGCATGACTCAGTTGGTTTTGAGTAGCAGTTGCAACAGAGTTCTTTTCAAGTTCTTGGCCACCGCAGGTGTGATGGGGGATGAGGATGAAAGTTCGTAGTAGGGCGTCAGGACAAACACAGACACAGTTCAGTTCAAGGACTCATCCCAAGGACACAACAAGTGTCCGTGTCTCCTGGATCTCCCAGGTACGATGAAACATGAAACAAAGAAAAAGTGCAGTATCAGTCATGGGGGAGGCATTGTCACAGCCTCAAACAGTACAAAAAATAAATCGCTTGATTCGAAAATGGTTATATCAGTTATCAGTAATCAGTCATCATAGTTCTCAATAAACCTTGTGTGAATGAATGAATGAGTGAACCTTTGTTCAAAAATAAAACAAAACAAATAAAATGTTCTAGAGCTGAGCAGTTGTGTCAAGAAGGAACCAACATGAATTCTCACTTAAATAGGCGATAAAGGTGACAAAAGTCCTAGCATCTTTCGAAGACTAACCTCTCGTGAAAATAAAGGAATGAAAATAACAAACACTCAAACACTCCCTACTCTTCACCCCGTATCAGTCAGTTTGCGTGCCAAATCTAACGAGTGTCATTCCAAGTCGGTGTTATTGTTGGTTTCCGACATTGAATCGCATATGCGGCTGAGTTCTTCAGCACTCTGCGCTTGTAATTTCTTCCATCGTTCCCTCATTTTGTTTGAGCGGTCCCGGTGCATCTTTCGAGGGGCCTTACATTCTCTATGCCGTCGGACTGAATGAATCGTTCTCTATCCCTGTTGGACTGGGGGAATCTTTCTCGGTCCCTGGCTATTTCCTTCTTCTCATCTGTGGTCTTCATGTGTGGTTGTATGTTGTCATCAAATCCTCCATTGAGTGACTCATTCTTAGTCACTGCTCCAGACCTCTCCGCGGGGGGTTGTTGTACCTGGGGGTTCGGATGTAGACATTGTTGTGGAAGAAAGGAATGTGGTGGGACAGGGGTGAATTGGGGAAATTGTTGTGGGGTCTGGGTCGCATCATAATTAGCATAGTCAGGTGGGGCAGATGGATTTCCCTTCTGTGGCACGTGGGGGGTACTGCAGATGACCGGGTACTCGCCTATAAAGCTGTTGACGTCTGAAAGAACACTGTGTCTCGACTCCTGTAAACCACCAGGGAAGATGTATTCCCCATCTGGGCCACACAATGGCAGTTTGGGGTACATGCGACCATAGACTCCCAAAGCTCCTCCTCCGTTGCCTTGGTCACCCCCCTTGGGGGCCCTGAGTCGAGGGGGCGGGCCGCTATCAGTCCTTCTCTGACTAGCGTCTGGTGTAGGTCTCTCTCCCGAGTCAATTCATCCTTTAACAAACGAATTTCATCGGCAAGCAGTTTGATTTGCTCTCTTGTCTTTCCCAGAGCATCTTCATAGTGAGCAGTTGTCTTTTCCAATTCATCTCTCTTTTTGTTGCTGACATGCTTGATAAAGTAGCGCTTACACTGAGACAATAGTAACAACCCAACTGGTTCACTTCGTCTAGTCTTCTTGACCCAGTCTTTGAAAACCATCCAGATCGATTCCTTTGGCCAGCGTTTAGTTTGGGGGTCCATCGTTATCTCATATGTTATGCGAAGTTTATCTTCGGTTCCTTGCAAATCATGTCTGTCGTTGAAGAATCTAGACAGAGTCTCGCTAATTGAATAAATATCAATCTCTCTAACCTCCACTTCAAAAGAATCTTGTTCTTTTCGTTCGGATTTGATTGCTATCTTTTTCCTCCTCCTCTTCCTTCTTCCTGCCTTTACCTTTCGGCATTTTTTCTATCTTTTTCTATCTGTAAAGTAACTAAAACTTGCGACCAATCGCTGCTTAGAAAGAAACAAATAGACGCCTCCCACGGAGCTCGGTATGCCAACAACAGATGATGGCACACTTTTTCCTTCTTCAATAAAAACAATCTATGTGATTCCTCGGCGGGGATCAAAAACAATATCTGATTCCTCGGCGGGGATCAAAACAACATAGCACAAACAAAAACTCTAGCGATTCATGTAACCTCACCAGTAATTCAATACAAATACAGTTTCACTCCTTGTCCAACAAGTCGTAAAACAAAAGCCTGAGCAAACCAGACGTCTTAAGTTATATTCAGGACACGTATCAACATTGACAAACTAGCAAAGATGAACAAATCACTTGAATGACATGCTATTACAATATTCTAGGACTCAATCCCAGCTCAAAGGCCTTATTCAACAAACAATATTCTAGGACTCAATCCCAGACCAAAGGCCTTATTCAACAAACAATCAATATTCTAGGACTCAATCCCAGACCAAAGGCCTTATTCAACAAACAATCAATATTCTAGGACTCAATCCCAGACCAAAGGCCTTATTCAACAAACACATTTAATAGTTTCATATGGCGTATATTCTGTGATTATTAAGCAACATAGCACAAACTCTTAATCACTAATACAGGTCCTCACTTCGTCAAGCTCTTAATGACACAACTTCATTCCTCAGCAAATGTAGTGCAGCCTAATAGTAAAACAATAATAATAATCACAGTTATGTGTGTGTAGATTATTTTAAGATTACTTTCTTGTTCTTTTCTCTTGGTCGAGAGTGTGGAATGAGATTCAGTCACCGTTGATTCCCACGTGGTGCATAGAGATGCGCTGGTTCAGCCGCGTTGTGGATGCGGGTCCCTCAGCAGGGCAGGCGTTGATCAGACGTCTTCCCAGGCAGGGCGCGCGCTCTTCTCGTCACAGGGCAATCTTCAGAGGCAATCGTCTTCTCACTCCTCTCTCTTCAAGACGGTGTCACGGCACCAAATGTTAGATTTCAGCTTATTTCTAAACTGTTCGGACAGACTCTGCGTTGTGTATTTTCAGTCGTAGTAGTAATTCTTGAAGTCGAAATCAAAGCAACTTGACAGGTTGGATCAGAGGGTTGAATAGATGGTTTATTCCAGGATGTAATACAGCGAGATACAGACTTAGGTTGAATAATCTATAGTGGACCCATTGAGGAGCCGTTTGATGACTTGTTCCTTGGCTGTCGAACCCTCTTCTCGTCGAACCAAAGGGTTGGGGCGAGTATTATACAAAAAGGGGATACATGAATAACACGTGAACAGACGCACTCTCAGGCTCAGCCTTGATAAGGTATCTGGCCCTGGCTATGTCCCGGAGGACCAGGTCGGTTCAACCTTTTTGAAACATAACAATGGCAGAATGTTGGGGATAACACCTTGTATCAATATGAGAGGCCCTGGCCTGTTCCTAGACTAGAAATGTGAACCATAGAGAGATACTAAAATACACCAACATTCTACAGGTGCGTTCCTGGGAACCCGTGTTTTCGCACCCTTCTACCCTCTTGTACTCCCAGTTATATCTGGTTATTTACGGGCATAGAAGTGTACCTGGAACGCACTATTATAGGCATGTTTTCCCCTTCACACCTGATTCAAATCAAATGGTTATTAGCCGATTTCTGCAGAGTTTGATGTCATGGTATTGAGTTGATGAGATGAACTATAAAATATGTAAACAAATCAAGGATGCAGGGCTGGCGCTCGGCATAGGCGAGCTAGGCGCCTAGGGCATGGTTTCTCAACGGGGGCGGTACCCCCCCTGGGGGGCGTTGGCACAACCTAGGGGGGCGCTGGGAACGTGATTCCATTTTTGGGGGAGATTAAAAAATTTTTTAGCCTATTTTCATTTATTGTTTTCTAACCCCTCTACCGACTCAGCTACTTTTTACTGTCTATGCGCAGTGGAACAGTGATAATACAGCGCGGTTCGGTCCTGCACACGCCGGACTCCCGTTACATCAGCTATAGTAACGCTGATAAACATAACCCAAGTTTGCGGGTGAACAGGTCAATAACCAACACAATCAAACATGGCCGATAGCAAGAAAAAAATATCACATTTTGTTTCATAGCCCGTTTTCCTTCTTCCTCTTTTTCAGTTCCAGCTGCTCTGAGCGTAGTCTCCATAAAAAGGCTGTTGCATTTCAAATACAAAATATAGGCCTTATTAGGCCTTTGCTTGCAATCTGTTTTCGTGGAGTCCGCGTTGCCCGGGCCGTGGTGCCCGTGGTTCCCGGGCCATTCATTCATTTGTTCACGGGGCATGGCGGGAGTCGCTGGAGACGTGGGAGTGGTCGCAGTGCCCAAGGTCACGGTGCCCAGGCCGCAGGGTGCCGCGGCCGGGGCACGACGGGAGACGTGGCGGTCGGGAGTCGCGGGCAGGGCCGTCGATAAGGGGTGAAAGGTGATGACGATTCAGGGGGCCCACAGCCCAGGGGGGGCCCACAAAAAAAAAAAAAAAAAAAATTCTATTCTAAATCATTATTATATCACCAGCCCATAGTACCTCCATAGTACACCCACCCCCCCCCCCCCCCCCCCCCCCCCCCCCCCCCCGTCAACAATTCAGCGCAGGGGGGCCCATCAGTAAATCTTGTCTAGGGGCCCAGGAATTGTAGCAACGGCCCTGGTCGCGGGAGTGGCCGCACCGCGGTCACGGTGAATGAATGTTCAATCCAACCATTTTCCTCACACTTCATTCTTGGTCTCTCTCTTTTCTCTCTCTCTCT